>NW_021822939.1:0-82619 GCF_901001165.1 Salmo trutta | reverse complement strand
TGCTAGCAGCAATTATGAGTAGTAGCTAGCTTTGTGTAAATAAAGTGTGAATTCACCCGTGTTCCATTATTACAGTGACTAGTGTTCCATTATTAAAGTGACCAGTGTTCCATTATTAAAGTGACTAGTGTTCCATTATTACAGTGACTAGTGTTCCATTATTACAGTGACCAGTGTTCCATTATTACAGTGACCAGTGTTCCATTATTAAAGTGACTAGTGTTCCAATATTAAAGTGACTAGTGTTCCATTATTAAAGTGACTAGTGTTCCATTATTACAGTGACCAGTGTTCCATTATTACAGTGACCAGTGTTCCATTATTAAAGTGACTAGTGTTCCATTATTACAGTGACTAGTGTTCCATTATTAAAGTGGCTAGTGTTCCATTATTAAAGTGACTAGTGTTCCATTATTACAGTGACCAGTGTTCCACTATTAAAGTGGCTAGTGTTCCATTATTAATGTGACTAGTGTTCCATTATTAAAGTGACTAGTGTTCCATTATTAAAGTGACTAGTGTTCCATTATTAAAGTGACTAGTGTTCCATTATTAAAGTGACTGGTGTTCCATTATTAAAGTCTGTAGGTAGGCAGCCACCACTCTGTGCTAGTGGTGGCTCTTTAACAATCTGATGGCCTTGAGATAGAAGCTGTTTATTAATCTGTCCCAGCTCTGATCTGTCCCAGTGTTGATCTGTCCCAGCGTTGATCTGTCCCAGCGTTGATCTGTCCCAGCGTTGATCTGTCCCAGCGTTGATCTGTCCCAGCTCTCTGCCCAGCTCTCTGTCCCAGCTCTCTGTCCCAGCTCTCTGTCCCAGCTCTCTGTCCCAGCTCTCTGTCCCAGCTTTGATCTGTCCCAGCTTTGATGCACCTGTACTGACCTCGCCTTCTGGATGTTAGCGGGGTGAACAGGCAGTGGCTCGGGTGGTTATTGTCCTTGATGTTCTTTTTGGCCTTCCTGTGACATTGGGTGGTGTAGGTGTCCTGGAGGGCAGGTAGTTTTCCCCTGGTGATGCGTTATGCAGACCTCACTACCCTCTGGAGAGCCCTGTGGTTGTGGGTCGTGCAGCTGCCGTACCAGGCGGTGATACAGCCCGACAGGATGCTCGATTCTGCATCTGTAAAAGTTAGTGAGGGTTTTCGGTGACAAGCCACATTTTTTCGGCCTCCTGAGGTTGAAGAGGCGCTGCTGCGCTGCTGCGTGAACCATTTCAGTTTGTCTGTGATGTGTACACAGAGGAACTTAAAACTCTCCACCTTCTCCACTACTGTCCCGTCGATGTGGATAGGGGCTGCTGTTTCCTGAAGTCTACGATTATCTCCTTTGTTTTGTTGACGTTGAGTGTGAGGTTATTTTCCTGACACCACACTCCGAGGGCCCTCACCTCCTCCCTGTAGACTGTCTCGTCGTTGTTGGTAATCAAGCCTACTACTGTAGTGTCGTCTGCAAACTTGATGATTGAGTTGGAGGCGTGCATGGCCACGCAGTCGTGGGTGAACAGGAAGTACAGGAGAGGGCTGAGAACGAACCCTTGTGGCGCCCCAGTGTTGAGGATCAGCAAAGTGGAGGTGTTGTTACCTACCCTCACCACCTGGGGGCGGCCCGTCAGGAAATCCAGGACCCAGTTGCACAGGACGGGGTCGAGACCCAGGGTCTCAAGCTTAATGATGAGTTTGGAGGGTACTATGGTGTTGAACGAATTGCAAAAATCTCTGAAGCTGGAGTCTTATATCTCCCTCTCTAACTTTAAGCATCAGCTGTCAGAGCAGCTTACCGATCACTGTACCTGTACACAGCCCATCTGTAAATAGCCCATCTGTAAATAGCCCACCCAACTACCTCATCCCCATATTGTTATTTTCCTCTTGCTCCTTTGCACCCCAGTATCTACTTGCACATCATCATCTGTACATCTATCACTCCAGTATTATTGCTAAATTGTAATTATTTCGCCTCTATGGCCTATTTATTGCCTTACCTCCCTACATTTGCTCACACTGTACATATATTTTTCTATTGAGTTATTGACTGTATGTTTGTTTATGTGTAACTCTGTGTTGTTGTTTTTGTCGCACTGCTTTGCTTTGTCTTGGCCAGGTCGCAGTTGTAAATGAGAACTTGTTCTCAACTAGCCACCTGGTTAAATAAAGGTGAAATAAAATAACATAAACAAATTGTTTGTACAACTAATGCAATGAAAGCCATGGGTGAAGAACGCAAAAAAATATAATTTATAAATGAAACCCATGGGTCAAGAACACGGTAATTTATTGGAGTAATTCTAAAGTCACTTGATTATTTATTGGTCACATTTTTTGGTTCAATTGGTTGATGCTCCCATTTGTGGTGAATGTGCTGCGGTGAATGTGCAGTAATATCTAACAATTCACAGCAATACACACAAATCTAAAGGTAAAAGAATGGAATTAAGAAATATATAAATACTAGGACGAGCAATGACGTAGTGGCATGGACTAAAATACAATAGAATACAGTATATACTGTACATATGAAATGAGTAAAGCAGTATGAAAACATTATTAAAGTGACCAGGGATTCCTTGTCTATGTACCTACATAGAGCAGCAGCCTCTAACGTGCAGAGTTGAGTAACCGGGTGGTAGCCAGCTAGTGAGTGAGCGTGACTAAGTTCAGGGCAGGGTACTGGGTGGAGGACGGTCGTTGATGGCTATTTAACAGTCAATCAATCAAGTGTATTTATAAAGCCCTTTCTACATCAGCTGATATCTCAAAGTGCTGTACAGAAACCCAGCCTAAAACCCCAAACAGCAAGCAATGCAGGTGTAGAAGCACGGTGGGGTAGGAAAAACTCCGAGAAAGGAAGGAACCTAGGAAGAAACCTAGAGAGGAACCAGGCTCTGAGGGGTGGCCAGTCCACTTCTGGCTGTGCCGGGTAGAGATTATAACAGAACATGGCCAACACAGCCCAGTTACAATGTGACTAGAACCTCCACACAGCCCAGTTACAACGTGACTAGAACCTCCACACAGCCCAGTTACAACGTGACTAGAACCTCCACACAGCCCAGTTACAACGTGACTAGAACCTCCACACAGCCCAGTTACAACGTGACTAGAACCTCCACACAGCCCAGTTACAACGTGACTAGAACCTCCACACAGCCCAGTTACAACGTGACTAGAACCTCCACACAGCCCAGTTACAACGTGACTAGAACCTCCACACAGCCCAGTTACAACGTGACTAGAACCTCCACACAGCCCAGTTACAACGTGACTAGAACCTCCACACAGCCCAGTTACAACATGAGTTGTCCAGACCATTTTCAGCAGCCAGTCCATGCTGCTGTAGTCATGCCATGTTTATAACTGGCCACTAGATGGGGCTGTTACATTGAGTAACTCCATAGCACAGTCAGGCAGCTTCTTGTGTTGTCTCCACTGAATGATCGGCTATGAAAAAGCCAGCTGATATTTACTCCTGAGGTGCTGACCTGTTGCACCATCTACAACCACTGGGATTATTATTATCTGACCCTGCTGGTCATTTATGGACGTTTCAACATCTTGAAGAACAATCTGGCCTTAAAGGCTATGCACTGTTATAATCTCCACCCGGCACAGCCAGAAGAGGACTGGCCACCCCTCATAGCCTGGTTCCTCTCTACCCAGCACAGCCAGAAGAGGACTGGCCACCCCTCAGAGCCTGGTTCCTCTCTACCCGGCACAGCCAGAAGAGGTCTGGTCACCCCTCAGAGCCTGGTTCCTCTCTACCCGGCACAGCCAGAAGAGGTCTGGTCACCCCTCAGAGCCTGGTTCCTCTCTAGGTTTCTTCCTGGGTTCTGGCCTTTCTAGGGAGTTTTTCCTAGCCACCGTGCTTCTACATCTGCATTTCTTGCTGTTTGGGTTTTTTAGGCTGGTTCCGTATAAGCACTTTGTGACATCGGCTGGTGTAAGAAGGGCTTTATAAAAACATTAGATTTGGAACAGGCAACACTACCTGAACCGCAACAGGGTTCATCTTTGGACCGTATCTGTTGGCCTCATGAACCTCAGAGAACTCAAGTTCAAGGCTTGTTCCCCGAGGCCCCTGAGTTTGAATTCCTCCCCGAGGCTGGTGTTGTTTTAGTCAACTGAGTTTGAATTCCTCCGAGGCTGGTGTTGTTTTAGTCAACTGAGTTTGAATTCCTCACCGAGGCTGGTGTTGTTTTAGTCAACTGAGTTTGAATTCCTCACCAAGGCTGGTGTTGTTTTAGTCAACTGAGTTTCAATCAGAAATGACCTTCTACATTTCTATGGCGGAATCTGTAAGGGTACCGACGTCCTGGTAGGATACATGGATAAAGCCCTATCCTGGTAGGATACATGGATAAAGCCCTATCCTGGTAGGATACACGAAATAAAGCCCTAAGGGTTACAGCATACCGATGTCCTGGTAGGATACACGAATAAAGCCCTAAGTGTTACAGCATACCGACGTCCTGGTAGGATACACGAATAAAGCCCTAAGGGTTACAGCATACCGACGTCCTGGTAGGATACACGAATAAAGCCCTATCCTGGTAGGATACACGAATAAAGCCCTAAGGGTTACAGCATACCGACGTCCTGGTAGGATACATGAATAAAGCCCTATCCTGGTAGGATACATGAATAAAGCCCTAAGGGTTACAGCATACCGACGTCCTGGTAGGATACACGAATAAAGCCCTAAGGGTCCCAACATACCGACGTCCTGGTAGGATACATGGATAAAGCCCTATCCTGGTAGAAAACATGAATAAAGCCCTAAGGGTTACAGCATACCGACGTCCTGGTAGGATACATGAATAAAGCCCTAAGGGTTACAGCATACCGACGTCCTGGTAGGATACATGAATAAAGCCCTATGGGTTACAGCATACCGACGTCCTGGTAGGATACATGAATAAAGCCCTATCCTGGTAGGATACGTGAATAAAGCCCTAAGGTTACAGCATACCGACGTCCTGGTAGGATACATGAATAAAGCCCTAAGGTTACAGCATACCGACGTCCTGGTAGGATACACGAATAAAGCCCTATCCTGGTAGGATACATGAATAAAGCCCTAAGGGTTACAGCATACCGACGTCCTGGTAGGATACATGGAACAGTTTGATCAGAAGAGATGTGTAGAGTCCCTCATTTTACATTTACATTTTAGTCATTTAGCAGACACTCTTATCCAGAGCGACTTACAGTAGTGAATACATACATTTCATTTCATGCATTTTTTTTTTTTTTTTGTGCTGGTCCCCCGTGGGAATGGAACCCACAACCCTGGCGTTGCACACACCATGCTGGCGTTGCAAACACCATGCTCTACCAACTGAGCCACAGGGAAGGCCTAACAGGTGTATAATACCTTATTTATTATAATAATATAGCAGTGCATTCTATAGTTTTCCTGCGCTATAATCAGCTAGTTGGGGAAGACTCCTTTTGACAGGTCTCATGACTTCAGTCTACTCAGAGGTCTGGGTCTCATGGGGTCAGTCTACTCAGAGGTCTGGGTCTCATGGGGTCAGTCTACTCAGAGGTGTGGGTCTCATGACTTCAGTCTACTCAGAGGTCTGGGTCTCATGGGGTCAGTCTACTCAGAGGTCTGGGTGAGAAACTCTCCTTTTGACAGGTCTCATGGGGTCAGTCTACTCAGAGGTCTGGGTCTCATGGGGTCAGTCTACTCAGAGGTCTGGGTGAGAAACTCTCCTTTTGACAGGTCTCATGACTTCAGTCTACTCAGAGGTCTGGGTCTCATGGGGTCAGTCTACTCAGAGGTCTGGGTGAGAAACTCTCCTTTTGACAGGTCTCATGGGGTCAGTCTACTCAGAGGTCTGGGTCTCATGGCTTCAGTCTACTCAGAGGTCTGGGTGAGAAACTCTCTGTGTCTGATGCCACCTGGGAGTGATGCAATGTGAACCCAATACCGAGGATACACTCTTAGAAAAAAGGCTTCCAATGGGGTTCTTCAGCTGTCCCCATAGGATAACTCTTTTTGGTTACAGGGAAAAGCTTTTTTGGTTCCACATATACCCTTTTGGGTTCCATGTGGAACCCTCTGTGGAAAGGGTCCTACTGTATATGGTACCTAAAAAGGGTTCTGCCGGGAACCAAAAGAGTTCTTATGGTGTCATGACTGTCTGATCAGGTCAGGGTACAGGAGACCACCACCCTACAGATTATCTCCCAAACCCCCAACAGAGGAGGAGAGATCTAGGGGTCTGAAGATGTGGGGGTTTATGACACCTCATGCCCATAATAAACCTTAGGCCACAGAGAAATTCCTTTGTCCTAACAATGGAGAACTGGCCTCAGAACATTAAACATGCAATAAAGGGACTTTGGAACAATGGTTTCCGTCAGCCACAATGGTGGTCATGACGAGAGGTGGAATATTACAATGTATGTAACTTTTGTATTGTTTTTAAAGGTTAAGAGATGACGTTATTATGAAAACATTGTACCTTTAAGAGTTTTCCCAGTATATGCCTGATGTTTATACATTGTACGTTGTGTGGAAAATATCCAAATCAAACAGAATGTTTTGGTAAAGATGAAATGTGAAGTTAGTGTCTAAAATTGGATTTTAGTCAAAATCTAAGCCTTGCCTCTTTACTTGGTCCGCCCAGAGAATTGCCCTAAAGGCGGTTACACCCACTTCTGACCCGAGGGTATAAGACAGGAGAGTGAAGAATTAACATAGGAGACTAATTGACCCCAAGCTGCAGCGAAGGTCTAACAAAGTCGACGAACCCCAAAACGAAACACAAGGTTGAAGACAAAGAAATCTTTTTCTACACGAGCTACGGACGAGTAGCTGTGTCTAAGCGGGTGAATTCAAGCCGAACCACCCAGTCTCCACTCTCCATCAAATCGTGGTATCTTCACCGTTCGAGTCCGACGCTGTGAGCTCTGAGCTACAGAGCTGTCTGTCCTCAGAAGACCGCGAGGGATCAGACCACTAAGCCAAGAAGGACACTGACATCGTGAGGACAACCAGAGAGTTGCGCCGGAGAAGTGCGTCATTGAGAAGCCTAAAGGACCCACGCGGAGCTTCCCACCTGAGACCTCCAACACGTAATTACATCTTATATTCTGACCCATAAGAGCGGCAGTTCGGGGCAAGGCTAGGTTTTAAATAAGCATAGCTGACAAATGAACCCAAATGTATATTTCTCTCGTGTACTTCCTTTGTTTCTCTCTCTTTTAAATCCCCATTTTGGGTAACACGCGCCATAGTGTGTTGGCCCGTTATACTAAGTCCTAATCAATAGCTAGACTGTGTTTTGTGTATGTATTTTTATCATCATTTTAGCTTGCTAGTAAATAAATAATCAACTAAGATTGGTGTGGTAAATGCATTGGTGAAGCCCGGGTCCGTGCAGATTCCCGGATTATGCGACGTTCAGAATGAGACTGTAGAGGAAATTGATTAATTTAGCGACTGTTGTAAAATCGATATTCTGATATCCTTTGAGTTAATTTGGGAAATAGAAACTCAATCAAAACAATGTTCCCATGGTGCCCCAGGTTAATGAGTTGATAATTGCTTGATTAATTGCTTAATTCATGAAATCACGCAATTATAAACCGTTAATCATTCGATGAGCATCAGTCGTCACATTAACTAATACAACGTCACGACATATGGCGCCCCCTGTGAGGAGTCTAAGATAGGACTAGGCCGCACTGTTGTGTTATTCCATATCAATTGTGTAGCAATATATATCATTCCATTAATAGCTATAGGCAGGACTAGTGCGGGAGAGAAGTGTGTGTGTCGTTCCATTTCACCCAGATACTGGTCGGGAGAGAACGACCCCTGTTGTATATCTGACCAAAGCCAGCGTGAAGGGGGGTCTACTGAATGCTACCAGCTAGGGCATATGTACCAGCCGATGCAGGCATTCTGAGAAATAATACTAGTTGGGCCTAACGTAGTGTTATTTCTGTCGATCGCTTTCAGGAGTGATCTGACTCGGTCATAAGTAATTCCTAGAGCAGAGGACATATGAGCCAGCCATTACGGAAATTAGAGTAGATCTATTCGTTTGACCGAAGCGAAGTTATTATCTCTCTACCTCTTGCGTTTGGTAACGGGAAGAGGTTAAGGGTTGAACGTGAGACGTCACCAAGTAAACCTGTTCCCTTGTTGGAGGGAACTTCCCTTGTGCGGCGAGGGGGAAACCCCGCGCAAGGAAAGCTAAGCATTGCGCCAGATGCTAAGCTAACAAAGGGGAGCAGCCATTTTTGTTTTCCTCTTTGTTCATAGTGAATTCCCGCGTTAGACGGGAATCCTGTGAGAACTCAGCTTGGGCTATCCGTAACCTCTGGCGAAGAATCGCCAGTCATTTTTCGTGAAATAAGTCAGGTTATGCTGTAGGATATCAAACCAGTCTTAACTGATTAGATATCATTGTCTTGTTCAATTTATACATACATTAAATTGATACACTACCTTTCCAGGTTGGTTATGGGAATAATACACACACGAATGTGCCATAACCAATGAGACATGGTTAAACTGTTCCACGTTAACTTAGATATAGCAACTATTTCAGGTTAATTAAAGCTAATTCCTTTAGCCTATACGGGGTTGACTAATCATTCAAATTGATTAATATATTAAAGCTGTTTTACCAGCTTAATGGTGTTTAGGTAGACTTTTTAACAGTATTGTAAAATTGTATTTTCACTGGTACCCTGTCGATTTTAGCTTGTGTTAACAGTGACCTCCGGTGGTGAAGAATCACCAGTAATTATTTTTAAATAATTCAGGTTATGCTGTACGATATCTAACCAGTCTCAACTGATTGGATATCATTGTCTCGTTCAATTTAATATACATTAAATTGCTACACTACCTGTCCAGGTTGGTTATTGGAATAATACGCAAACTAATGTGTTCTAACCAATGAGACATAGTTAACCTTTTCAACGTTAACTTAGAGGTAGCAACTCTTTCAGGTGAATTAAAATTAAAATTCCCAAATAGCCTATACAGGTTAGATTTATCATTAAAATCGATTTAATCAATTAAACCTGTTTTGGCAAGTTCAGTAATAACAACTCACATTACTGACCCAGTCTTGATGATTCATTGACGTTTACAAACTGAGTTAAATCGTGTTTGCAGCCTCCAACTAAAAACCCCAAACATTACGTAAATTGAAATAACTGACAATCATAATAATGAGCAATCCATCAGATGGGTTTCTACCCATTTCCCCTCTAATCAGTGGACCTTCACCCACGGAAAGATTGATCGCGGACCTCAGCAACGATGCAAATCCTAACTATGCCGAGGAGCTGAAAATGTTAGATTTCAATGCCATAAGCGAGAAAAATGCAGACATTGCGACAGACGCTCTTCAAAATAGACCATCAGGCGGAGGCCTTGTGAAGGTTCTCTCCAGTTTAGCCCTCAACTATGCCCACCAGCAGAGATGGACAGTGCACCAGTACCTCAGTGCCCAGCAGAGGCACGAGCAGGAAGCTGGGGAGTTCAAGGTACAGGTGGAGAGAACCAGGGAGCTGGCATCGAAAGCCGAAAAAGATAAGCTACTGCTAGCTGAGGAACTGTGTGTGAGAACAGATAAATTGGAAGATCTGTCTAACACTTATAACAAAGAACGCGAACAAACTCTTGACCAAGTCCGTATTCTAAAAGAACAACTCGGTTTAGCCAAAACTAAATACGATGAAGTCCACGCGAAACTAGATGAATCGGACGAGCTAGCTAGAAAACGGGGCGAGCAAATTGAGGCCCTACAAGCGGTGTGAATGAAACCACTCAAAGCAATAATGCTCTATTCCAAAAGCTGCAGACCAAAGACGATCAGTTAATGAACACAATGACCAAGTTGGAGGACAAAACAGCAGAACTCATTGAAGTCGCTGATTTAATGAAGGATGAGAAAGACCAGGTGAGAAAGTTGGAAAATGTGACCTCTAAACAAAAGGAGGACATCGCATCACTGGATCTCTCACTCCACACTCGCGACCTCTCCCTGCAAACCATGACAGATAAGTATGAGGCCGAGCGAAGCAAGGGCGACACCTACGTGTCGAAAATAAACCCCCTCAACTCCCAGGTGGACTCGGCGATGCAGCATAACACCACCCTTAGGTATCATCTGGAGGAACTCCAGAACAGTCACGCGCTATCGCGGGACAACCAAAACAAGCAACCTAGCTCACATCCGGAGCTAAGAGAACGAGGGAATGTAGATGACAGGAGATTTCAGCCTCTTTCTCTTGGCCATTCGGCCCACAGTGAATTGGGGCCTTCTCGCCAACACAACCACAGCTTGACTTTTCCTCTTGGCCTCTCGGCCCACAATTCTCCACGGGAGAGTGCAGATGCTCCCCACGCACTTGGCGGGGATCGCCTTGACAAAATCGTCAAAAACTTCCGCCTCTTCGACCCCGTTCCGGGAAAGCCAAACGACACTGAGACATTCTTAGCAGACATAGAGGACGCCTTGGATGGCTACCCAAACGCTACGAATGCAGACAGGCTCTATCTTTTGAAGCGAACGTCCAACAGACACGTGACAAGGTTCATCCGTCTACAAGAGCAACACGTGCAAAACGACTATGCTAAACTTGCCACTGTTTTGAAAATAGAATTCAGTGGTTCTGCGACTCGCAAACACGATAGTTCGTTGGCTAACAATATCAGACAAGCTCGAAATGAACACGCACAAGCCTACTATCACCGGCTTCGTTCAGCTTATTTTGGCATGCTCACTGAAACAGGAATGGAAGACCTATTACCGTTCAAACAACTTTTCTGTCAAACATGTCTCCCAACTTCATTAACTACTTGGGCCCTACTGCCCACGTCGGGTTGCCAATCTCGACACTCCGAGAGCTGGCAAGCACCGCTTTTGAAGCATCAAAAGCAAGCCGGGCTAAGAGCCCGGACACCTCGACTTTCGAGCTTAGGCGGGAACCATCACTCGAATTAGAAGGGGCTGCATCAGGGACATATGCTGTAAAAGAGGACGATCAAAGGGGGTGGCTACCAAGTAACCACCACCCCGACAACCACCGCCGTAACAATAGCTACGATGAACGTCCCCAATCTAACAGGTCCCGTAGAGATCAACCTAGCCGACATGCCCCTCCGCCTAACTCTCACAAAGGGTCAGGACATAAGGGTAACAAGTGTAACAAGGGCAACAAAGTGTTCAACAATGATTTAAACGCTAACCGAAATGATATAGAAGCTCTGATAAAAGATGTACTGCATCGTAAGAAATTTGAGAAAGAGGACAAGGATAAATCCTCATGACTAGGCGTAAAATCGTTGGAAACCGAGTCCGCCGAAATTCATGCAATTCAAGAGGACGCAAACATTTCCATTACCCCCGCCCCCACTCAAATCCCTGTCCAGGTACCGCCCGTTCTAGACACAAGCCCGCAGGTTTTGTCTACAGACTTGGACACGGAGGTGGAGATGCACGAGATAAGCAGCTTTGCAACAGATGATTCCTCTACCATTCCGATAGAGGACCCACTGGGTCACGTAGGTAACTTATCTGTCTTGGAAATCGACGCAGATTACAAACCGCTCCGTTCTCCCAACCCACTCCATTTTGTTGGGGATATGACGAGAAAAACCAACTCGAACAGGCCATACCTTAGAACAGTCCTGGAGGACTGTGTGACCTGTCACGCTCTGATAGATTCGGGTTCGACAATTTCCCTCATATCCGAAACCTTGCTGGATGAACTAAAAAGGGCAGTGGACCCAACAAAACGTTGGTTGAAAACGGAACATTGCGATACGAATCTTCGAGGTTTCACTCAAGCTACCTCGCCCCTAACCAAACGTCTCCTACTTAAACTCAACTTCGAAAGCGTGTCACTGATACACCCGTGTATGTGACTAGCATCGAAATCGAACGAATGCTGATTGGGAGTGATTTAATTGACCGTTTGGTACCACTAATGGATTGGAAAACCAATCAAATCTGGTCACAAATACCTATGCCAACTCCGTTGACTTCGCCGCATTCTTCCAAGGCTACCTGCCATACATTGTGCAACGACGTGGGTCCGACGTCAGCATCTGACGCAAACCCTGTGAACTTGGCCATGAGCCCGCCATTTGTGGCAAAGGACAATGTGAGTTCGACTCGGAACTTAACCGAACATGTGGTTTTCTTGTGCGGCTTGGGTGATTCACCAGCCGACACTTACCGCCCTCCTCTGATAGGGGGCGTGTGCCTAAACGGCACTATGGCTGAGGATACCAGGCTGGCCACCTGGTCAGAAAAATCCGCAATCAGTTTGGAAATGTTCAACGAAATTTCGAAAACGGCTAACTGCCATCCCCTTGTGCCGAAAACGTTTAGATTTCCACTGGGAACGACTCCCCAGACAACACTCACCGCAATAGGGGTGTGTGCGCTATCGATGCGCATTGGAAACAAGGAATTATCCCACTACCTACTGGTTGTCGCGGACCTCCCACATACAGTCTATGTGGGAGCGGACATTTGGCAAGATTGGGTGTTAAACTTGATACCATACACCAAGTTCTTTGGTCTTTGGTGCAGCCAAACCAACATGCCTTGTCTTTCGACCCGGTGCGAATGGCTTCCGGGCAGACTATTCCTGAAGCTTGCAAGGCGATAACTGAGTCCGCCATGTTGATACCGGCAAGAACCACAGAGGTTTCTGTAAGACTGAACCTGGCGCCGGATACCGGATGGAAGGCACCACTGCGTTCTTCCAACCCTCTCCAAAACTATTCGACTTGGGGCTAACTATCAATGGCAACCCACTGTTGGAACTAACCGCTAGATCCACTTACCTCCTGGTACAAAATCTGACTCAAGCGGATATTTCCATTCCTCGGCACACTCAGCTAGGAACATTGATCGATTACGCCTTCCATGATTTTGAACTAGTTGTTCCTGTGATTGGGCCTCTTCCGTCCTCCCTAGACCTAGACGGCGAGGGAGGTGCGCTGTTTACTTGTCAGTCAAAAGCAATAGCACTAACTCCCGTATTGCCACTGGACGACACATCGGCATTCCGGCTGGGTGTCGATCCTGACAGCAACCTGTTAATATACTCCATCGTCACGGAGGATGATATTGCGTCTCCTCCTGCATGCGAAGTACACTCTTGTGAGGTAACAACCGATGACTCTTCCAAAAGTGACATGCCGTCACCACCGATGAAGACCTGTACAATGTCGCCGAACCATATCCTGGTTTCCATGCACAGGTAATACAACTACTGTCGGAGGCTGATGCTCTTGTCAATGACACTGAACGCCATCAGTTGAGAGAATTGTTTAACAAACACAGTGAGATCTGGTCGACAGACTCGCTGGATTGCGGGGTTACGGGTGTCCATGTGGTGCGTATTCCTACGCCACCCGGAGCAACTCCTACGTTCGTTAGACAATACAAATCCCGCTCGCAGCATACGCAGCAGTACAAGAGATTATCGATTCCTTATTAGCTAAACGGATAATCAGGGAATGTAACAGTACGTACAGCGCTCCCGTGTGGCCCGTTCTGAAACCACGGGTAAATGGCGTCTTACCATTGACTATAGACAACTCAACAAACTGGTTCCGTGTCTCGTTGGCCAATGACACAGCTCGACCAAGAGTTGCCAAATGTGGCAAATGCCAAGTACTTCTCCACCGTCGACGTGGCAAATGGTTTCTGGACCATGACAGTCGACCCGCGTGACCAACACAAGTTGGCTTTCTCTTTCTCGAACAAGCTCTTCACGTTCAATCGTTGGCCCATTCGGGTATGCAAACTCCCCCTCAGAGTTCAACATCTTCCTGCACAAGGCGATGCCAGACGCAGCCTCTAGGGGGACGATAATTTACGTGGACGACGTTCTCATGAGAAGTGAGACTTGGTCACATCACCTCAATGAATGGACCACATTCTCACCCAACGCGGGACTGCAGGGGCTAAGTTGGCCATCATGAAGGGACAATGGTGCAGGACCAAGGTAAACTACGTTGGGCTTCTGGTGGGTGCCGAGGGCATCCTACCACAGTCTAACCGAATCCGATGCAGTCGCGCAACATCAAAACACCTACAAACCTTCACGAGGTGCGCAGCTTCTTGGGAGTATGTAATTACTCCCGTTCAATTCATCGAAACTACGCCGACTTGTCAAAACCGTTTGAATCACCTTCTTCAGAAAGACACCCCATTCATTTGGGATGCCAATCACAACGAAGCGGTGGCTTCTTTGAAAAACCTGCTTGCGAGGCACCCTGCCTGGTATACCCAACAAAGACAAGACATTCTTTTGGGAAGTCGGTTTCTCAGAGCACTGCCTTAGCGCTGGGTTGTACCAAAAATACGACCAAGACAAACGTGTGGTGCTTACGCGAGCAAAACACTCAACCCCGCCGAACACAAATACTCAGACTGCGAAAAGCGCTGCTGTCGACAGTCTGGGCGATCAAACACTTCACCAGTTATGTCAGCGGACAAAAGGTGATCATAGAAACATGTCACCAGCCTGTGACTTTCTGAAAAGCCAACGAATCCGTGAGGGTGCTGTACACAACAGCAGGATAGCGGCTTGGCTCATGACGCTGCAGAGCCATGATGTAGTAATCAACTACGCAAAAGCAAAGAACCTGCCTTTGGGCAGTGCTTTGGCGGTGTGTCAACACTGTGGTGACGATCAAACCGACTCCGGACCACCCCCGCGTGACATCGCTCCGCCATTGCCTTCGAACCATCACTATTTCGAAGAG
The DNA here is from genome assembly GCF_901001165.1 of Salmo trutta. NCBI lineage: Eukaryota > Metazoa > Chordata > Actinopteri > Salmoniformes > Salmonidae > Salmo > Salmo trutta. The sequence goes on along the minus strand of NW_021822939.1, from coordinate 67,856 downwards.
AACGTGTGTCTCGACATGCCGATGGCATTTGTAGATGGCTGTTCTTATCGCCATCTAGACCACTTGCAAGCTGGGGTGGGATTGGTATGGCACAACGACATTCCGTGCAAACCACTTCAATTTCAGCTTGGCAACAAGACCAGCCAGTTTGCAGAAGTGGCTGGCGTGCTGATCACCCTGCAAACAGCGGTGAAACACGAATTGGCAGAACTGGCGATCTGCACCGACTCAAACTACGCGAGACTCACCTTCTTATGCCACTTGCCGTTTTGGAAACAAAAGCACATGACTACTTCAAGTGGTAAAGAGGTGAAAAACAAAGAGCTCATTCTAGCTTGTGATGACCTCATCACCAAACACGACATACAGGTGTATTGGAAGAAGTCAAGGGACACTCCAAATCACCTGGTCGTGACAAACTTGGCAATGACCATGCTGACAGCATGGCGAAATCTGGTGCAATTCACGGCACCCCTTGGGTGTTTGCTGCTCGACACGAAAAAACACACTGAGGAAGCTATGGTGTCTGCGGTAACGCGTAGCCATGTAGCACCACGGAAAACGTCGTCGCACAATCATAATGTGTTGCTAACGCATTCATTCATGAATGGCGACCTGGTAGCAATGCAACACCAAGATGAGTCCCTCGCCACGTTGATGGCATTCCTGTCGGATCCTGTCAACCACCCAGTGTCCGAACTGGCTTTGGCAGGTTCACACGACTTGCGTTCGCTGTACGCAACTAAAACAGCACCTCACACTTGTAGATGACCTATTGGTGTATGTTTCAGAAACCGACACCGCTCGAAGGTGGGTGGTTCCTAAAACACAGAGGGGGATAATGATAGCTCATGCCCACGACGAGCCATGTGGAGGCCATAGGGGGGTCAAGGCTACATGTGAAACATTGCGACAGGTGGCCCACTGGCCTCACATGGAACAAGACCGTGGCACGATACGTGAGGGGTGTCTAGTTTGCTGCCAGTTTCAACCCACCAAGCCACTTCACAGAGCACCCCTGCAAAGCACGGGTGTGTCTTACCCCTGGAGCTCGATCCAGATCGACTGGGTCGGCCCAGTTGCCAGGTCTGCCAGAGGCAACAAGTACCTCCTCACAGTGACTTGCGCATTCACAAAGTGGGTGGAGTGCCTGCCGGCGACCAATGACACAGCGGAAACCACTGCCGTTCTTTTGCTAAACCACGTTTTCAGTCGTTTCGGCCATGCCAGGAGAAACCGTGGACAGCGACAGAGGAACCCACTTTTCGGCAGCTGTAATGACCGAACTGTGGAAGCTCCTGGGAGTCAAAGCTAAACTCCACATCGCGTACCACCCTAGGAGCTCGGGGGGGGGGTAGAAAGGAGCAACCAATCAATTGTCAGAATCTTGAGGAAATATGTGGCAGCCAACCACAAAGATTGGGACCTCAAACTCCCATTGGTACTGAGGGCAATCAGAGCCACACGCAACAGGTCTACGGGAATGACACCCTTTGAGATGATGACAGGCCGGCAAATGACCCTTCCACTGCATCTCCTGTACCAACCGGGAGATGTCGCCGCAGCCACCGCCTACACGGCTCATCAATACGTGACCGACTTGCGGAACCATCTCCAGACTACCTTTGCGTACGCTCAAGGACAATTGGAAATTGGCCTTCCCTGTAGCTCAGTTGGTAGAGCATGGTGTTTGCCACACCAGGGTTGTGCGTTCGATTCCCACGGGGGGCCAGCACAGAAAAATAATGTATGAAATGTATGCATTCACTACTGTAGTCGCTCTGGATAAGGCATCTGCTAAATGACTAAAATGTAAATGTAATGTAATGAAAGAAGTGCAGAAGGTGACAAGACCTATTACGACAAAAAAGCCTCACACCAGGTGTTCGAGGTCGGAGATAAGGTGTGGTATACATATACACCAAACCCGCGGGCGTCGCACAAAGTTCCTGCCCCACTGGACGGGGCCACACGAGATTGTGGTGAAGCTATCACCTGTAGCTTACCAGATCAAAATCAGCAAAGGTTGACAAAACGCCACATTAAAGTGGGTCCACCGGAACCAAATCAAGTTGTACACTCCCCCCATGGGAATAGAAGGGGTGCTAGCCAGCACCGAATAGATAAAAAACCAGAGGTACTAAGAAAATTCTTAAGTACCCTCAGCTGATCCCTTCAGGAGACCAGTACGTTGCACCTAATATATTTTATTCTCTTCCCAGCTACAGATATACATCTGTTGTCACTAGTGATATCGTCCTGCGCTGTACTGATTAAAAATAAGAAAACAGAAAAATAGTTGTCAAAACAATTTTTGTTTACGAATACAAATAACTGAAATAATCCAACAATCTCTGATTAATGCGTTTCTGTAGGACGGAGTTCCTTTGGATGATCCTGACACTCTGCGCCCTGGTCAAAACCAACCCAGCAGACGTAATCACGAACGGACCCCCTACGGGAACGTTCTCCGCGACGATCCAGGACTCCTCATAACTAACTGCAGAGTACACACGCAGAGGGTATATATCCGCCTAGATGCAGAGAATGTGTACCGCCAACACATTCCACCTGCGGCGCATTTGAGTTGGGCCGGGGCTGACTGGACCAGCCAGGCAATTAAGCACGCCCAGCTAGACACTGCCCATATGTTGGCCCAACTCCAAAAGTTCACAGTAACCCAGTCAGAACTAGCTGAGCCCAGGCGAGAAAAAACGATTCGTCGGGGCGCTACTATCGATAGGGCAGCCGTAGGGTCACTATTTGCCCTAGGTACCACTGCCGTCAACGCAGTCAGTCTAGCCACAGTCAAGAGGAATGTTAGGGAGATTACTGAAGAGATTCCACTTATCCAGCAGCAGATGAAGGCACAGGCCCTTAGGTTGCAACATGTGGGAAAGTCTCTCCAGGACACTATTCTGGTGGTCAACACACACGCTACTCTCCTGAACCAAAACTATCCTGTCTGTAGGAAAGCTAGCAGAGGTCATGAACCATGACTATGCCCATGTCCAATTGGTTCGATTGTTACTGGAGGATTTTCTCCGTGAAGTTAGCTCTTCTATGGACCACTTGGCCATGAATAGAATCCCCTCATATCTAGTGCCCCTCTCAATGGTGCACGACATATTGACCTCAGCTACTTCAACCACACTAAGGCCGTTACAATCACATTTGGCCTATAGTCTGGGGTCGGCCATCCCAATACACATTGATGTTGATCGTAATGAAGTGGGTTTTCTACTGACGCTGCCGGTTGTTGAACTGGAGAATATCTATAGATTGAAAACGGTTCTCAATGTAGGATTTTGGCGTGACAGTACCCACGTAAAGATTGCCACGCCCCCAGTTGTAGCTTACCAGGAAAACAACCCAGATTTCTATCTCACCCCTAACCTGCTAATGTGTACTCTAACCAAAGATGTCCACTACCTTTGTCCTAGCAAACCATTTGTCAGGGATAACACTGAGCGTCTTTGTGGTATTAAAGCTATCACCAGCGAAGAACGCTGTAGAGCCAAACTAACAGCCAGGGATGGGGCCACCACCACACAAGTGGAGGTGGTAGGGAACCGATGGTTGGTCAACACACCGTTTCGCGTCCGCCACTATGACTTACGAACGCCATGACTCCATCACCCAATTGAACCTCCCCAACCAGACTGTTTTTGTTACGGTACCAGAGGGGCGATTATTCACGTAGACGACCTCGCTCTATACCACCTTCCCGACGACCGGATAGACACAGAGATTGAAATGCCGGACGCTTTTGCTAAACGTTCCCTTGAGTTACCACAAGCCATTCAATACCAAATCCAGTACGAGGGACCCATGACTGTTGATCTTAGCGTACTGGATGAGGCACTGTTAGTCGACCCGACTGACTACAGACCAAAAGATTGGTCTGTCGCCCGCTCTTGGACGGTGCCGGACAGTATCCTGACTGTTACCATGATCCTTGGTCTCATTTCCCTTGGCGTGTGCACCTACTACGTACACAGGCGCACACGTGCAATGGAAGACCTAATGAGGTCTTATACTAGGATCACCCGTGGGACGGAAGCGATCCCGATTTTTGGAAAGTTGGCAATGGATCCGGAAACCCTCTTACAGGGCCCAGTCCCAGCCTCCTCTCCCGAACTCGCTAGGTCAGCCCAGTAATGTCCCTAATGTAAGCTTGGCCTTCAGGGCCAAGTTTTTCCAAGTGCCTTAACTACCCACCTGCAAGTAGGATCACCCTAGACATGACATTAGAGACAATGCCATGATAGAGCTATTTAGCCAAGACCTTGGACAAAAATAGAACATAGTCCATATTAGATGTTAAGGTGTGGTAGACATATTTTGTATACTTTTATATTTTTATTCAAATTTTTCGTTTCATACCTTTGACACTTAGGAAGCCTTAGAGCCAAGACGCCGCCGTTTGGGGAGGAAATGTAATGATGTATTGCCTGAGTGTTGTGCGTTATTAACGTCTGCCAAGTTACTGCCTAGGTCCACTAACCGGGATAACCGGACGACGGGCCGGAACACAGAGCCACTGCCAGACCTCCTAGGTCCATTCTGGTGGTGATCCACAGCTTGCGGAAAGCCTACCAGGGGGAACCACCAAAGGGGGGGGGGCTGCTCTGATGATCCACAGACCAGGACATCCGATGGTCATTCTTATTGTGGGTTGCAACATGCAGAATCATTCCAAGTTGAACCTACCAGAGGGGGGACTGTCATGACTGTCCTGATCAGGTCAGGGTACAGGAGACCACCACCCTACAGATTATCTCCCAAACCCCCAACAGAGGAGGAGAGATCTAGGGGTCTGAAGATGTGGGGGTTTATGACACCTCACGCCCATAATAAACCTTAGGCCACAGAGAAATTCCTTTGTCCTAACAATGGAGAACTGGCCTCAGAACATTAAACATGCAATAAAGGGACTTTGGAACAATGGTTTCCGTCAGCCACAATGGTGGTCATGACGAGAGGTGGAATATTACAATGTATGTAACTTTTGTATTGTTTTTAAAGGTTAAGAGATGACGTTATTATGAAAACATTGTACCTTTAAGAGTTTTCCCAGTATATGCCTGATGTTTATACATTGTACGTTGTGTGGAAAATATCCAAATCAAACAGAATGTTTTGGTAAAGATGAAATGTGAAGTTAGTGTCTAAAATTGGATTTTAGTCAAAATCTAAGCCTTGCCCCTTTACTTGGTCCGCCCAGAGAATTGCCCTAAGGCAGTTACACCCACTTCTGACCCGAGGGTATAAGACAGGAGAGTGAAGAATTAACATAGGAGACTAATTGACCCTAAGCTGCAGCGAAGGTCTAACAAAGTCGACGAACCCCAAAACGAAACACAAGGTTGAGACAAAGAAATCTTTTTCTACCGAGCTACGGACGAGTAGCTGTGTCTAAGCGGGTGAATTCAAGCCGAACCACCCAGTCTCCACTCTCCATCAAATCGTGGTATCTTCACCATTCGAGTCCGACGCTGTGAGCTCTGAGCTACAGAGCTGTCTGTCCTCAGAAACACCGCGAGGGATCAGACCACTAAGCCAAGAAGGACACTGACATCGTGAGGACAACCAGAGAGTTGCGCCGGAGAAGTGCGTCATTGAGAAGCCTAAAGGACCCACGCGGAGCTTCCCACCTGAGACCTCCAACACGTAATTACATCATTATATTCTGACCCATAAGAGCGGCAGTTCGGGGCAAGGCTAGGTTTTAAATAAGCATAGCTGACAAATGAACCCAAATGTATATTTCTCTCGTGTACTTCCTTTGTTTCTCTCTCTTTTAAATCCCCATTTTGGGTAACACGCGCCATAGTGTGTTGGCCCGTTATACTAAGTCCTAATCAATAGCTAGACTGTGTTTTGTGTATGTGTATTTTTATCATCATTTTAGCTTGCTAGTAAATAAATAATCAACTAAGATTGGTGTGGTAAATGCATTGGTGAAGCCCGGGTCCGTGCAGATTCCCGGATTATGCGACGTTCAGAATGAGACTGTAGAGGAAATTGATTAATTTAGCGACTGTTGTAAAATCGATATTCTGATATCCTTTGAGTTAATTTGGGAAATAGAAACTCAATCAAAACATGTTCCCATGGTGCCCAGGTTAATGAGTTGATAATTGCTTGATTCATTGCTTAATTCATTTAATCACGCAATTATAAACCGTTAATCATTCGATGAGCATCAGTTCGCACATTAACTAATACAACGTCACGACACCGGGAACCAAAAGAGTTCTGCCGGGAACCAAAAGAGTTCTACCTAAGGGTTCTACCTGGAACCAAAAGGGTTCTACCTGCAACCAAAAAGGTTCTACCTGCAACCAAGAGGGTTCTACCTGCAACCAAAAGGGTTCTACCTGCAACCAAGAGGGTTCTACCTGCAACCAAAAGGGTTCTACCTGCAACCAAAAGGGTTCTACCTGGAACCAAAAGGGAACCAAAGGGTTCTACCTGGAACCAAAAATAGTTCTTTAAAGGTTTTCTCCAATGGGGACAGCTAAAGATCAATTTTAGGTTCTAGATAGCACCTGTTTTTTCTAAGAGTGTACGGCATGAGACACCGCTATAAATGGCTCAAAATTCAACTCTGTGCAAACCTGCCCCTGTCATCAAGAATCCCCAATCAGAACCATGTCAGATTGGAACAGCTGGTTGCAGTAGAATTCAATCTTGTTTTGTGTCTCTGCATGTCAACCAACATCAACTGTTGAATTGTTGTGATTCAGTCAGCTGTGGTTAAATGTGACTCATTTCTATCCGATCATGCGTCCTGGTTAGGATCTGTTGTACACATCCTCTAACACGACCGGTTTGAATGTTAGCTTTACCGCGCGCTCATTTAGCATTTACTGACTTACCAGTTTGAATGTTAGCTTTACCGCACGCTCATTTAGCATTTACTGACTTACCAGTTTGAATGTTAGCTTTACCGCACGCTCTTTAGCATTTACTGACTTACCAGTTTGAATGTTAGCTTTACCGCACGCTCATTTAGGCATTACTGACTTAGCAGTTTGAATGTTAGCTTAACCACAAGCTCATTTTAGCATTTACTGACTTACCAGTTTGAATGTTAGCTTTACTGCATGCTCATTTAGCATTTACTGACTTACCAGTTTGAATGTTAGCTTTACCGCACGCTCATTTAGCATTTACTGACTTACCAGTTATTTAGTTTAGAATGTTTCTAAATCTATCCCTTGGCTGTGATCACAGTCTGGTTCGCCTATTTTTTATACAGTAAAATAAATATTTTTCTATGTTGGTTTTGTGATGTTTATTATGTTGAACGCAGGATAATGTAGTTTCTGTTTAATGATGGTAATACATATAACACAGACCCATCAGACATCAGACTGACATCAGTGTAATGCTGCAACCTGCCATGCTTCAGGCAGGGATTCAATCCCATCGCAGGTTTAAAGGCATTGTTCCTTCATTCGTGGAGATCCCATTCACTGGAAACGCTGCATATATCAGCTCCATAGGAACTTGTCTTTAAAACCGCAATACCTATAACCTGCGATCGGAATGAATCCCTGCCGTAGAATCATCCAGAAATCACATTCCATCACATGATAACATTAGAATCATCCAGAAATCACATTCCATTACAAGATAACATTATAATGATCCAGTAATCATATTCCATTACAAGATAACATTAGAATGATCCAGTAATCACATTCCATTACAAGATAACATTAGAATGATCCAGTAATCACATTCCATTACAAGATAACATTAGAATCATCCAGTAATCACATTCCATTACAAGATAATATTAGAATGATCCAGTAATCACATTCCATTACAAGATAATATTAGAATGATCCAGTAATTACATTCCATTACAAGACAATGTTACATAATACTAATTCATTATGCCTTGTTGAAGCTGTTACCACAGCTTGTTTCTAGCAGCTTGGTCAAGGTGTTGTTACCTTTGGCATATCATTACATTGCACCTGTATAATATGACTGATGTCTGTTAGAATCACCACAGCCAATAGGGGTAGAGAATCACCACAGGCCAATAGGGTTAGAGAATCACCACAGCCAATAGGGTTAGAGAATCACCACAGCCAATGGGTTAGAGAATCACCACAGCCAATAGGGTTAGAGAATCACCAAGCCAATAGGGTTAGAGAATCACCACAGCCATTAGGGTTAGAGAATCACCACAGCCAATAGGGTTAGAGAATCACCACAGCCAATAGGGTAGAGAATCACCACAGCCAGTAGGGGTTAGAGAATCACCACAGCCATAGGGTTGGAGGAATCACCACAGCCAATAGGGTTAGAGAATCACCACAGCCAATAGGGTATAGAGAATCACCACAGCCAGTAGGGTTAGAGAATCCCACAGCCAATAGGGGTAGAGAAAGTATATTATCCGTAGAACTGCAGGGACCTCGTAGTAACACCCCTCCCCTCCCCCACAGTTAGCCGGTTAGCGTCCCACGCTAATGTTGCAGGTCTTGCAACTGGGGTCCTTCTTAGCATTGATGGTGGACATGCTACTGAGCTGGTGTCCTTGGATCTCCTCCACGCTGCCTAGGGCCCAGGGTCCACGGGCTCGTTGTAGATCACCTCCAGAGTCACATCCTGGGCGTGGTGGAACACCAGCCGCCCCTCCTCCTCCTCCTCCTGGGTGCATGTCAGGAAGCGGTTGTCTGAGATGTCCAGTGCCGGGAGGCGGCCCTTACAGAATAGGTCCCCTGGGGAGCCCTCTGGGGCCAGCACCAGGATCACGTAATGGTAGGCTGTGTACATGCAGTAGAAGTCCCCGAAGTACAGGTTGGTCTTGGTGTTGAACAGGGCCTCGGCCTGGATCTCGAAGCGGTAGCGTCCGTAGGGGGAGTCCTGCGGGGGCTTGCCTGTGTTGAACTCCGTGTTGCAGCTGAAGTAGATGCCTTCCAGCTTGCCACTGATGGGAGAGCCGTGGCTGCCACTGTTGTCCTTTACAGCCGGGAGCATCCGGTTGTCCTGTGTCTCTCTGGAATCACAAGAGGGGCTTATCACCACACCAGACCACGTTAATCAACCAGCGTGCAAACACTATCAAACACAGAGACAGACAATCAGCAAGGAAACAGAACTCTGAGTCTACAACAGGTCAATTTCCCATTAGTCCTATCCTGCTTGAAGGACAAGCAAAAATAGCTTTTAGGAACACAAACCTTTCCTCGTTACTCACCACGGGTCACTTTTACAATGTCAGAATGCATCTCAACAGAGTCACACTTTGAGAATCTTAATCATTGACAGATACTGAGAGAGGTAAGAGGTTCCATAATGCAGAACCATAAGCTGTCAGTGTCTGCTGAGGAGGAGAGGCTTTGACCTGAGTGCTCATCACTGTGATAATACTATAAATAATAAACCAGATCAGATATTTCTATCTGAGATAATACTATATATAAATAAAAAAACAGATCAGATATTTTTAGTGCTACATTAGTCTGTTACTGGCTGCTATCTGGATCACAGGAGAGCAATATTATTATCAATACAATTATTTTTTTACCTTTATTTAACTAGGCAAGTCAGTTAAGAACAAATTCTTATTTTCTTATTTTTCGCCGCTCCATTTCTCATATGTCCATTTGTTTTGTCTTGTTCCATACACACCTGGTTCTCATTCCCCAATTAATCTACATGTATTTAGTCCTCTGTTCCCCATCATGTCTTTGTGTCTTATTGTTTATTCTTATGTGCGATGTTCTCGCGCTATACTTTTGTACATGTTCCGTGTTTTCTTTTGGGAACTTTGATGTCATTTTGTGCCTCTTTCTTGACCGGAATAAAAGTGTGCCTGTTAAATCTACTCTGCTCTCATGCACCTGACTTCGCCTCCCGTACACAGCCGTAACAGGGATTCGATCTTGCAACACTATTACCTAAACTATTATCAATACAATACTAGTACCAATACTATTAAGAATACAATACTATTACCAATACAATTATGAATACAGTACTATTACCTATACTATTATCAATACAATACTATTATGAATACAATACTAGTACCAATTCTATTAAGAATACAATACTATTACCAATACTAGTATCAATACAATACTATTACCAATACTATTATCAATACAATACTAGTACCAATAGTATTAAGAATACAATACAATTACCAATACTATTATCAATACTATTATCAATACAATACTATTACCAATACAATACTATTACCAATACTATTATAAATACAATACTATTACCAATACTAGTATCAATACAATACTATTACCAATACTAGTATCAATACAATACTATTACCAATACTAGTATGAATTCAGTACTACCATCTACCTCTCATTACCAATAGAAAGCTGTTCAGCTTTAAAGGTTGAGAGGAAATGCTGTAAGAGATAATGCTGTACGTACCTCGTTTTATTGAAGTAGTCCTCCTGCTGGTTCCGATAAAACACTGAGAAGCTCAACATCCTCCCAGCTACCCCCTCAGCCTTCTCCAGCAACTGTTCCAGATGCACAGTGGAGTAGTCCTGGGAAAATAATGCACAGTGGAGTAGTCTGGGAAAATAATGCACAGTAGAGTAGTCTGGGAAAAATAATAATGCACAGTAGAGTAGTCTGGGAAAATAATGCACAGTAGAGCAGTCTGGGAAATAATGCACAGTAGAGCAGTCTGCGAAAATAATGCACAGTAGAGTAGTCTGGGGGGAAATAATAATAATGCACAGTAGAGTAGTCTGGGGGAAATAATAATGCACAGTAGAGTAGTCTGGGAAGATAATGCAAAGTAGAGTAGTCTGGGGAAATAATAATGCACAGTAGAGTAGTCTGGGAAATAATAATGCACAGTAGAGCAGTCTGCGAAAATAATGCACAGTAGAGTAGTCTGGGGGGAAATAATAATAATGCACAGTAGAGTAGTCTGGGGGAAATAATAATGCACAGTAGAGTAGTCTGGGGGAAATAATAATGCACAGTAGAGTAGTCTGGGAAATAATAATAATGCACAGTAGAGTAGTCTGGGAATAATATAATGCACAGTAGAGTAGTCTGGGGGAAATAATAATGCACAGTAGAGTAGTCTGGGGGAAATAATAATGCACAGTAGAGTAGTCTGGGAATAATAATGCACAGTAGAGTAGTCTGGGAAATAATAATAATGCACAGTAGAGTAGTCTGGGGGAAATAATAATGCACAGTAGAGTAGTCTGGGGGAAATAATAATGCACAGTAGAGTAGTCTGGGAAATAATAATGCACAGTGGAGTAGTCTGGGGGGAAATAATAATGCACAGTAGAGTAGTCTGGGAAAAATAATAATGCACAGTAGAGTAGTCTGGGAAATAATAATGCACAGTAGAGTAGTCTGGGGGAAATAATAATGCACAGTAGAGTAGTCTGGGGGGAAATAATAATGCACAGTAGAGTAGTCTGGGGGGAAATAATAATGCACAGTGGAGTAGTCTGGGGGGAAATAATAATGCACAGTAGAGTAGTCTGGGGGAAATAATAATGCACAGTAGAGTAGTCTGGGGAAATAATAATGCACAGTAGAGTAGTCTGGGAAATAATAATGCACAGTAGAGTAGTCTGGGGGGAATAATAATGCACAGTAGAGTAGTCTGGGAATAATAATAATGCACAGTAGAGTAGTCTGGGGGGAATAATAATGCACAGTAGAGTAGTCTGGGGAATAATAATAATGCACAGTAGAGCAGTCTGGGAAATAATAATGCACAGTAGAGTAGTCTGGGAATAATAATGCACAGTGGAGTAGTCTGGGGGAAATAATAATGCACAGTAGAGTAGTCTGGGGAATAATAATAATGCACAGTAGAGTAGTCTGGGGGAAATAATAATGCACAGTGGCGTAGTCTGGGGGGAAATAATAATGCACAGTAGAGTAGTCTGGGAATAATAATGCACAGTAGAGTAGTCTGGGGGAAAATAATAATGCACAGTAGAGTAGTCTGGGAAATAATAATGCACAGTAGAGTAGTCTGGGAATAATAATGTACAGTAGAGTAGTCTGGGGAAAATAATAATGCACAGTAGAGTAGTCGGGGAAAATAATAATGCACAGTAGAGTAGTCTGGGGGAAATAATAATGCACAGTAGAGTAGTCTGGGGGAAATAATAATGCACAGTAGAGTAGTCTGGGGAAATAATAATGCACAGTAGAGTAGTCTGGGAAATAATAATGCACAGTAGAGTAGTCTGGGAAATAATAATGCACAGTAGAGTAGTCTGGGGGGAAATAATAATAATGCACAGTAGAGTAGTCTGGGAAATAATAATGCACAGTAGAGTAGTCTGGGGGGAAATAATAATGCAGAGTAGAGTAGTCTGGGAAATAATAAATAATAATAATTTGAATCAAATCAAAGTTTATTTGTCACGTGCCCTGAATACAACAGGTGTAGTAGACCTCACAGTGAAACGCTGAATACAACAGGTGTAGTAGACCTCACAGTGAAATGCTGAATACAACAGGTGTAGTAGACCTTGCAGTGAAATGCTGAATACAACAGGTGTAGTAGACCTCACAGTGAAATGCTGAATACAACAGGTGTAGTAGACCTTACAGTGAAATGCTGAATACAACAGGTGTAGTAGACCTTACAGTGAAATGCTGAATACAACAGGTGTAGTAGACCTCACAGTGAAATGCTGAATACAACAGGTGTATTAGACCTAACAGTGAAATGCTGAATACAACAGGTGTAGTAGACCTCACAGTGAAATGCTGAATACAACAGGTGTAGTAGACCTTACAGTGAAATGCTGAATACAACAGGTGTAGTAGACCTTAAAGTGAAATGCTGAATACAACAGGTGTAGACCTCACAGTGAAATGCTGAATACAACAGGTGTAGTAGACCTCACAGTGAAATGCTGAATACAACAGGTGTAGTAGACCTCACAGTGAAATGCTGAATACAACAGGTGTAGTAGACCTTACAGTGAAATGCTGAATACAACAGGTGTAGTAGACCTTACAGTGAAATGCTGAATACAACAGGTGTAGACCTCACAGTGAAATGCTGAATACAACAGGTGTAGTAGACCTCACAGTGAAATGCTGAATACAACAGGTGTAGTAGACCTTACAGTGAAATGCTGAATACAACAGGTGTAGTAGACCTTACAGTGAAATGCTGAATACAACAGGTGTAGTAGACCTCACAGTGAAATGCTGAATACAACAGGTGTATTAGACCTAACAGTGAAATGCTGAATACAACAGGTGTAGTAGACCTCACAGTGAAATGCTGAATACAACAGGTGTAGTAGACCTTACAGTGAAATGCTGAATACAACAGGTGTAGTAGACCTTACAGTGAAATGCTGAATACAACAGGTGTAGACCTCACAGTGAAATGCTGAATACAACAGGTGTAGTAGACCTCACAGTGAAATGCTGAATACAACAGGTGTAGTAGACCTTACAGTGAAATGCTGAATACAACAGGTGTAGTAGACCTTACAGTGAAATGCTGAATACAACAGGTGTAGTAGACCTCACAGTGAAATGCTGAATACAACAGGTGTATTAGACCTAACAGTGAAATGCTGAATACAACAGGTGTAGTAGACCTCACAGTGAAATGCTGAATACAACAGGTGTAGTAGACCTTACAGTGAAATGCTGAATACAACAGGTGTAGACCTCACAGTGAATCCTGAATACAACAGGTGTAGTAGACCTCACAGTGAAATCCTGAATACAACAGGTGTAGTAGACCTTACAGTGAAATGCTGAATACAACAGGTGTATTAGACCTAACAGTGAAATGCTGAATACAACAGGTGTAGTAGACCTCACAGTGAAATCCTGAATACAACAGGTGTAGTAGACCTTACAGTGAAATGCTGAATACAACAGGTGTATTAGACCTTACAGTGAAATGCTGAATACAACCGGTGTATTAGACCTAACAGTGAAATGCTGAATACAACAGGTGTATTAGACCTAACAGTGAAATGCTGAATACAACAGGTGTAGTAGACCTCACAGTGAAATGCTGAATACAGGCTCTAACCAATAGTGCAAAAAGGTATTAGGTGAACAATATGTAAGTAAAGAAATAAAAGCAACAGTAAAAAGACAGTGAAATACAGTAGAGAGGCTATATACAGTAGAGGGGCTATATACAGTAGAGAGGCTATATACAGTAGAGAGGCTATATACAGTAGTGAGGCTATATACAGTAGAGAGGCTATATACAGTAGAGAGGCTATATACAGTAGAGAGGCTATATACAGTAGAGAGGCTATATACAGTAGAGAGGCTATATACAGTAGTGAGGCTATATACAGTAGAGAGGCTATATACAGTAGAGAGGCTATATACAGTAGAGAGACTATATACAGTAGAGAGGCTATATACAGTAGAGAGACTATATACAGTAGAGAGACTATATACAGTAGAGAGGCTATATACAGTAGAGGGGCTATATACAGTAGAGAGGCTATATACAGTAGAGAGACTATATACAGTAGAGAGGCTATATACAGTAGAGGGGCTATATACAGTAGAGGGGCTATATACAGTAGAGAGGCTATATACAGTAGAGGGGCTATATACAGTAGAGGGGCTATATACAGTAGAGGGGCTATATACAGTAGTGAGGCTATATACAGTAGAGGGGCTATATACAGTAGAGGGGCTATATACAGTAGAGAGGCTATATACAGTAGAGAGGCTATATACAGTAGTGAGGCTATATACAGTAGAGAGGCTATATACAGTAGAGAGGCTATATACAGTAGAGGGGCTATATACAGTAGAGAGGCTATATACAGTAGAGGCTATATACAGTAGAGAGGCTATATACAGTAGAGGGGCTATATACAGTAGAGAGGCTATATACAGTAGAGGGGCTATATACAGTAGAGAGGCTATATACAGTAGAGGCTATATACAGTAGAGAGGCTATATACAGTAGAGGCTATATACAGTAGAGGCTATATACAGTAGAGAGGCTATATACAGTAGAGGGCTATATACAGTAGAGAGGCTATATACCAGGGGTGTCAAACTCAAATACCCAGTGGGCCAAAATGTAAAACCTGAACAAAGTCGCGGGCCAACATTGAACAAATGAACCTTTTAATATGGACCCAAACAAGTTTTGCTTTAACATTGAATATGGAACAAGCATCGCTTATTACCATACAATATAGAATTTAATAGTGGAGACATGCAAAATCGAATTTCAAATGAAAAAACACATCAATGGCATTCATTTATTAAATAAATAAAATTTAAATAAAAATCGTATGCCTCTTCTATTTGCAGCCTTCTGATTTAAATACCAAAATAAACTTTTTCCACTGGCTAATAATTTTACAAATAAAATGATAATAAATCAATCAACCATTCAAGCCCATGCCTTGTAGCAAGAAAAAGTGCACAAAGAAAACGTTAATTATTGCACACTGATCTAATCTGATGTGCCCATTTTCGCCATTTTTGGGAAGGGATAGCGCGCTGACATGAATCCTACAGACGAAGAACCATATATGTGACAATTTTTCCATTTTAAGATAATCAGTTATTTTTATATTATTAATTGTGTGTACCACATTAGGTGTTTTATGGTTGACAAATAATTCACCATACTCATATCTTCCAACAACAATTGATATTTTTTTGTTATTTCAAAAAATACTTATTTTATTGCTGTTTTAATTTTTAGAATGTGGAAGAACAGTATATCTCCAGCGATGATTTCAGTTTGTGGAAGAACAGTATATGTGACATTTTGCATGACACTTGTAAGATGTCCTTTTTTAACAGCTGATATGATGTTTTAAGTACTTTCAAGTACAGATGCCCTTCATGTAAATAACTTAAATGCAATATGTAGTTAATTAATTTGTATGGAGGTTCATTTAAAGGTGGTCTATCAACTTTAGCACTGATGACTTTTCTTAAAAGTTGAGTCATGAAATCTTAGTCTCATTTAAAATGAAGCCCTCAATGTGAACATACCATAGAATAACTACAAAAATAGAATACAATTAAATTAATTCAATCAAAAGAAGCACAACTTGTACATATCAAATATGGATCAATGTGATGTGCCAATATGCATGTCCATTGTGCAGGTCCCTAAGGTCAATATTACAAAACGTTCAGAAAACCATTCTCTTTGCATTTAACACTATGATCAGCAATTAAGTTTTGAATTGCGTTAAACCCATGCTAAAGGCAAGAAATGTCCTTCTGTACTGAGGTGACAGCAGTAAATAAGTTAACTGCTTAGAGTTAATGCTAAATGTGGTGACAGAGAGATGTACTGTATATTGTAATGAATAAAAAAAGGGAATCATTAGGATATTTTATTGTTAGAACAACATGTTGCATGTTGATGGGATGTTAGTAAACTATTTTCTGTGCAATACCTGTGACTTTTAACCACCTCACTGAGGTGATCTGTAGTCCAGCTGGTCGCTTGAGGACAGAATCTGGAAGGTGCCTGAAGTCTTCACATTGCATCCTCATCACCTTGAATGGTTTCGCTGGTTGTGCTTCAAGTATCATCTTTGAAACATCATCAGGTGTATGAAGGACTGACACCTTGCACCTCTTCTCGATGGTGGCAAAAGATCGATCACAAGGAAGAAAGAATGACCAGAGACCATGAGCTTCTGCTCAACTTGGGTAAAGTAACCCATAGAGACGAGCATCGACATCAGATTGAGCATCCGCCAGTTGTTATTCTGCCCACAGCATCTGTCACTGAAGATGATCAACTTGCGCACCTCTGGTTTGGTGAGTGGCGTGAATTTTGTCTTCACCCACTTCAATATGCAGCTTGCTACCTCAATGGACCCTCGGTGTGCAATCCCCTCATGCCAAACACACATGTATGCAGGATCTTCTTTTCCAAGTTCCTGGATGCAAAGGTTAAAATTTGACAGCTGCCGCTGATAGTAGACATTGGAGTGGGTCAGATTAGGGGTGTACATCACCCCCTATAGATCCACAGAAATGACATGGCAGTCAGCATTGGCTTTAGCCCACTCAGTGTCACTTTGAAGCTGTGTGTAGGCCTTTTCGGCTTTTCGATGGTGCAACTCACTTTCAACTGCAATCTTCCTCTTCTCCTCTTCAGATGTTGCTGCTGACATCTTAGTGAAGAATGCGTCACATTTGCCACAGGTGTCACTCCTGGGTTGGCCGAAATTGAGACTGCTGTTTGAAAATGTCCCTATAAACCCAGAATTTTGCAGATGATGTGGTATTCTTCTCTTTGTAGAACATATACATTTATTGATAGTAAAACATATACTGTAGCACATTCAGGGTATTGCTTGATCAGGACCCCCATCTTTCACACACTCCCAACCTATACACAGAATGAGTTTGTGTTGCACCATTGTGTAACACTGCACTTTTAGAGTTAACGTTAATGTACGTATCATTACTGTCAAAGTTAAACTATGCAAGTGTTCAATATAGCTATTATAATAATAGGAGTTTTGTCCTATTTCTAACCTGTTCTAAGCCGGAGAGAATCAACGCTTGTTGTTTCTCGAATGGGACAGTGTAGAAACTGTTGAACAGATGCAGCTTGCGCTCATCAGTCAACTTTCCACAATCATTTCTGCACGTCGTGGAAACACGCTCTTCCCTGCAGGATACAGTGTAACGTTACATATAACTAGCTAGCTACTGTAGCCATGTCGAATCATCCGGTGGATGGACAAAAAGTAGCTAGCTATGTTTCTTCTATAATCTAGCAATAACATTTGTAACGATAGTGTATAAATTAGTAGCCAACGAACTTTAGCTAATATGTTTTCTCTATAGTTACAAATTAGACAACCCAGAACATACATGTTAGTTACTGTACTCTATAGCTAGCTAGCTTGATTGTTTGATATACGGTTCTTCCACATACCTCTTTTGGACAGCTTTTCACAGTTTTTTCTTGACCCTTACGATTTGTATAGGGTTTTCCCAGTGTTTTCTTGACCCTTACGATTTGTATAGGGTTTTCCCAGTTTTTTCTTGACCCTTACGATTTGTATAGGGGGTTTTCCCAGTGTTTTCTTGACCCTTACGATTTGTATAGGGTTTTCCCAGTGTTTTCTTGACCCTTACGATTTGTATAGGGTTTTCCCAGTGTTTTCTTGACCCTTATGATTTGTATAGGGGGTTTTCCCAGTGTTTTCTTGACCCTTACGATTTGTATAGGGTTTTCCCAGTGTTTTCTTGACCCTTATGATTTGTATAGGGGGTTTTCCCAGTGTTTTCCTTGACCCTTACGATTTGTATAGGGTTTTCCCAGTGTTTTCTTGACCCTTATGATTTGTATAGGGGTTTTCCCAGCATTCCGTAAGATCTTCCTTTGCCTGTCTTTCCATTCTTTTAGTTTTGTTTTACGTTTCTTCCCACATTTCGGCGATTTTCATCAGCAACAGAAAAGTTGTGCGCTTATCCGTCCATTCTGAGTGGTTCACATAAACGGTTATTCCACGAGAGCTTTTTTTTGAAAAATGTCACATATACGGTTCTTCGTCTGTAGGATTCAGTTGTAGCGTCTATGTTGCTATGACTACTGTCACAGAGGAGGAGGGCGTTTCTGGGTCCTGTCCTGATTGGCGCGCGAAAACAACAGCAGAGCATTATGGGATTCGTAGTATTAGCGGTGAATGCGCTGTATAATACCGGCGGGCCAGCTCCAGTAGTAATTTGGTATTGTCTCGCGGGCCAAATATAATACCCCGCGGGCCAGAGTTTGACACCCATGCTATATACAGTAGAGAGGCTATATACAGTAGAGAGGCTATATACAGTAGAGAGGCTATATACAGTAGAGGGGCTATATACAGTAGAGGGGCTATATACAGTAGTGAGGCTATATACAGTAGAGGGGCTATACAGTAACAGTAGAGGGGCTATATACAGTAGAGAGGCTATATACAGTAGAGGGGCTATATACAGTAGCGAGGCTATATACAGTAGAGGGGCTATATACAGTAGCGAGGCTATTTACAGTAGAGGGGCTATATACAGTAGCGAGGCTATATACAGTAGAGGGGCTATATACAGTAGAGGGGCTATATACAGTAGTGAGGCTATATACAGTAGAGGGGCTATATACAGAAGGTAAGAGGGGCTATATACAGTAGAGAGGCTATATACAGTAGAGGGGCTATATACAGTAGCGGGCTATACTACAGTAGAGGGGCTATATACAGTAGCGAGGCTATATACAGTAGAGGGGCTATATACAGTAGCGAGGCTATATACAGTAGCTGAGGCTTATACAGTAGAGAGGCTATACAGTAGAGAGGCTATATACAGTAGAGGTTATATACAGTAGAGGGGCATATATACGTAGAGGGGCTATATACAGTAGCGAGGCTATATACAGTAGAGGGGCTACATACAGTAGAGAGGCTATATACAGTAGAGGATATATACAGTAGAGAGGGCTATATACAGTAGAGGATATATACAGTAGAGAGGCTATATACAGTTGAGAGGCTATATACAGTAGAGAGGCTATATACAGTAGAGGATATCTACAGTAGAGAGACTATATACAGTGAGAGGCTATATACAGTAGAGAGGCTACATACAGTAGTGAGGCTATATTACAGACACTGGTTAGTCAGGCTGATTGAGGTAGTATGTACATGTAGATATGGTTAAAGTGACAGTGCATATATGATAAACAGGAGAGTAGCAGCAGCGGTAAAAGAGGGGTTGGGGGTGGTGGGACACAATGCAGATAGTCCGGGTAGCCATCTGATTACCTGTTCAGGAGTTCTATGGCTTGGGGGTTAAAACATTTGAGAAGCCTTTTTGTCCAAGGACTTGGCACTCTGGTATCCGCTTGCCATGCGATAGTAGAGAGAACAGTCTATGACTGGGGTGCCTGGGGTCTTTGACAATCTTTAGGGCCTTCCTCTGACACTGCCTGGTGTAGAGGTTCTGGATGGCAGGAAGCTTGGCCCCAGTGATGTACTGGACCGTACGCACTACCCTCTGTAGTGCCTTGCGGTCAGAGGCCGAGCAGTTGCCATACCAGGCAGTGATGCAACCAGTCAGGATGCTCTCGATGTTGCAGCTGTAGAACCTTTTGAGGATCTCAGGACCCATGCCAAATCTTTTTAGTTTCCTGAGGAGGAATAGGCTTTGTCGTGCCCTCTTCACGACTGTCTTGGTGTGTTTGGACCATTCTAGTTTGTTGGTGATGTGGACACCAAGGAACTTGAAGCTCTCAACCTGCTCCACTACAGCCCCGTCGATGAGAATGGAGGCGTACTCGGTCCTCCTTTTCCTGTAGTCCACAATTATCTCCTTAGTATTGGTTACGTTGAGGGATAGGTTGTTATTCTGGCACCACCCGGCCAGGTCTCTGACCTCCTCCCTATAGGCTGTCTCATCGTTGTCACTGTTGTGTCGTCTGCAAACTTAATGATGGTGTTGGAGTCATGCCTGGCCATGCAGTCGTGGGTGAACAGGGAGTACAGGAGGGGACTGAGCACACACCCCTGGGGAGCTCCAGCGTTGAGGATCAGCGTGGCAGATGTGTTGTTACCTACCCTTACCATCTGGGGGCGGCCCGTCAGGAAGTCCAGGATCCAGTTGCAGAGGGAGGTGTTTAGTCCCAGGGTCCTTAGTTTAGTGATGAGCTTTGAGGGCACTATGGTGTTGAATGCTGAGCTGTAGTCAATGAACAGCATTCTCACATAGGTGTTCCTTTTGGCCAGGTGTGAAAGGGCAGTGTGGAGTGCAATAGAGATTGCATCATCTGTGGATCTGTTAGGGCGGTATGCAAATTGGAGTGGGTCGAGGGTTTCTGGGATAATGGTGTTGATGTGAGCCATGACCAGCCTTTCAAAGCACTTCATGGCTACGGACATGAGTGCTACGGGTCTGTAGTCATTTAGGCAGGTTGCCTTTGTGTTCTTGGGCACTGCTTGAAACAGACCAAACTTGCACTTTTTGATAAGCTATTCAACAGGGGATTAAAACCGGAGGAAGTTGTCATTTGGTTGCCAGTTGGGTCATTTGGTTGCCAGTTGGTTGTTAGTTGGTTGCCAGTTGGTTGTTAGTTGGTTGCCAGTTGGTTGTCATTTGGTTGCCAGTTGGTTGTCAGTTGGTTGTTGTGACCCTGGAGGATTGGAGCCGTCTGTCTCTATGACGATGACTTTGGTGCTATTCTAGCCCTCCGTTAAGAAATCCCTGTCACATCTCTGCTGCTATGTAACTCTAAACCATCAGCTGTCTGTCTGCTCATGGACACGGTTCTTCCCTCAATTAAACTCTCTCTCGCCCACCAGCTCTCTCTAATTATCCCTCCACCTCTTTCTACATCTTCATGCACTCCCTCTCCCGTTTCTCTATTTCATCACTCTTTCTTTTCTGTTTGTCACCCCGTCTCTCCTCTATTTCATCACTCTTTCTCTCTCTGTTTGTCACCCCGTCTCTCCTCCCCTTGTTCTCACCTGCAGTGTAGAATTCAATGATCTCACTCCATTCAGAGACGGCATAGTTCCCGTCACTCTGCTTGGAGGCAGTCTGGACAGCTACAGTGTAATCTGTCCTGGGGCTCAGGAACCAGTGGCCTCTCACTGTCATGGGCAGTGGCACCGCCTTCGCCACCAGCTTAGTGGGGACATCCTGAAACACAGGGACAGACAACCAGCTTAGTGGGGACATCCTGAAACACAGAGACAGACAACCAGCTTAGTGGGGACATCCTGAAACACAGGGACAGACAACCAGCTTAGTGGGGACATCCTGAAACACAGAGACAGACAACCAGCTTAGTGGGGACATCCTGAAACACAGAGACAGACAACCAGTTTAACTTTTTAGTGACAGGGGGCAGTATTCGGAAATTCAGATGAATGACGTGCCCAAATTAAACTGCCTGCTACTCGGGCCCAGAAGGTAGGATATGCATATTATTAGTATATTTTGATAGAAACACTCTGATGGTTTCTAAAACTGTGTTGAAATGAGGTCTGTGAGTATAACAGAACTCATAGTGGCAGGCAAAAAACCTGAGGAAAAATCCAACCAGGAAGTGTGGAAATCTGAGGTTTGTAGTTTTTCAAGTGATTCCTATCCAATATACAGTGACTTGGGTTCATTTTGCACTCCCTAAGGCTTCCACTAGATGTCAACAGTCTTTAGAACGTTGTTTCATTGCTTCTACTGTGAATGGGGAGAGAATAGAGCTCCTGGAAGTTATGACGAGAAATGACATGAGTTCAGTGGCGCGCACTCCCGTGAGAGTTAGCTGTGTTCCTTTTCTTTTTTGAAGACAAAGGAATCGTCCGGTTGGAAATTATGGAAGATTTATGATAAAACATCCTAAAGATTGATTCTATACATCGTTTGACATTCTATACATCGTCTGTAATATAACTTTTTTGAACTTTCGTCTAACTAACTGCGAGAGCACAGTGCAGTTTGGAGTACTCTACCAACGCGTGAACAAAAAGGAGGTATTTGGACAATATATATGGACTTTATCGAAACAAATGAACATTTATTGGGGAACTGGGATTCCTGGAGTGCATTCCAATGAAGATCATCAAAGGTAAGTGAATATTTATAATGTTATTTCTGAGTTTTGTTGACTCCCACAAAATGGTGGGTTTGGTTTCATCTCTGAGCGCTGTACTCAGATTATTGCAAAGTGTGCTTTCGCTGTAAAGTTTTTTTGAAATCTGACACAGCGGTTGCATTAAGGAGAAGTGCATCTATAATTCTTTGAATAACAGTTTAATATTTTAATCAACGTTTATGATGAGTATTTCTGTAAATTGATGTGCTCATTCACCGGAAGTTTTGGGAGGCAAAACATTTCTGAACACGCCAATGTAAAATGGGGTTTTTGGATATAAATATGAACTTTATCGAACAAAACATACATGTATTTTTGTAACATGAAGTCCTATGAGTGCCATCTGATGGAAGATCATCAAAGGTTAGGGGATTAATTTTAGCTGTATTTTCTGGTTTTTGGTGACGCCTCTCCTTGCTTGGAAATGGCTGTGGTTTTTCCTTGTCTCACGCTGTCCTACTACATAATCTAATGCCTATGCTTTCGCCGTAAAACCTTTTTGAAAATCGGACAACGTGGTTGGATTAACGAGAAGTTAATCTTTTAAAATGGTGTATAATAGTTGTATGTTTGAGAAATTTGAATTATGAGATATTGTTGTTTGAATTGCCGCCCTGCTATTTCACTGGCTGTTAATAGTGCGTCCAGCGGGTGGGACGCTAGCGTCATCACATTTCCCAGAGAGGTTAATGATGGAAATAATAAAACACAAGGAGAGACAGACAGCTTAGTGAAGACATCCTGAACACAGAGACCAGACAACCAGCTTAGTGGGACATCCTGAAACACTCAGACAGACAAACCACTTAGTGGGGCAATCCTGAAACACAAGGACAGACAAACCACTTAGTGGGGACATCCTGAAACACAAGGACAGACAACCAGCTTAGTGGGGACATCCTGAAACACAAGGACAGACAACCAGCTTAGTGGGGACATCCTGAAACACAAGGACAGACAACCAGCTTAGTGGGGACAATCCTGAAACACTCAGACAGGACAAACCACTTAGTGGGGACATCCTGAAACACAAGGACAGACAACCAGCTTAGTGGGGACATCCTGACAACACAAGGACAGACAACCAGCTTAGTGGGACATCCTGGAACAACTAAGACAGACAACCCAGCTCTTAGTGGGGACATCCTGAAACACTCAGAGACAAACCACTTAGTGGGGACATCCTGAAACACAAGGACAGACAACCAGCTTAGTGGGGACATCCTGAAACACAAAGGACAGAAACCAGTTCAGTGGGGACATCCTGAACACAAGGACAGACAACCGCTTAGTGGGGACACCCTGAAACACAGACAGACAACCACTTCAGTGGGGACATCCTGAAATACCAGGACAGACAAATCCGTTTCATGGGGACATGGACTGATGCAGAGAAAGCAGGATGTAGTATAACCATGATGCAGTGTAGGCTACCCTGCTGGAAGCTACAGTCTGTCTTCTAACCCTAAAGTAAGCTTTATTTGTATTTTGTATTTATTACGGATCCCCATTAGTTCCTGTCAAGGCAGCAGCTACTCTTCCTGGGGTTTTATTATGGATCCCCATTAGTTCCTGCCAAGGCAGCAGCTACTCTTCCTGGGTTTATTATGGATCCCCATTAGTTCCTGTCAAGGCAAGCGGCTACTCTTCCTGGGATTTATTATGGATCCCCATTAGTTCCTGCCAAGGCAGCGGCTACTCTTCCTGGGGTTTAATATGGATCCCCATTAGTTCCTGTCAAGGCAGCAGCTACTCTTCCTGGGGGTTTATTATGGAATCCCCATTAGTTCCTGCCAAGGCAGCGGCTACTCTTCTTGGGGTTTATTATGGATCCCCATTAGTTCCTGTCAAGGCAGCGGTTACTCTTACTGGGGATTATTATGGATCCCCATTATTTTCCTGCCAAGGCAGCGGCTACTCTTCATGGGGTTTATTATGGATCCCCATTAGTTCCTGCCAAGGCAGCAGCTACTCTTCCTGGGGTTTATTATGGATCCCCATTAGTTCCTGCCAAGGCAGCAGCTACTCTTCCTGGGTTTATTATAGATCCCCATTATTCCTGACAAGGCAGCAGCTACTCTTCCTGGGGTTTATTATGGATCCCCATTAGTTCCTGCCAAGGCAGCAGCTACTCTATTTCACTGCTATGCGGACGACACACAGCTGTACATTTCAATGAAACATGGTGAAGCTCCAAAATTGCCCTCGCTAGAAGCTGTGTTTCAGACATAAGGAAGTGGATGGCTGCAACTTTCTACTTTTAAACTCGGACAAAACAGAGATGCTTGTTCTAGGTCCCAAGAAACAAAGAGATTCTTCTGTTCAATCTGACAATTAATCTGGATGGTTGTAGCAGGTCGTCTCAAATAAAACGTGAAGGACCTCGGTGTTACTCTGGACCCTGATCTCTCCTTTTGGAAGAACATATCAAGACTGTTTCAAGAACAGCTTTTTTCCATCTACGTAACATTGCAAAAATCGAAACTTTCTGTCCAAAAAATGAACGCAGAAAAATAATCCATGCTTTGTTACTTCTAGGCTGGACTGCTGCATGCTCTACTTTCCGGCTACCCGGATAAAGCACAAAACAAACTTCAGTTAGTGCTAAATACGGCTGCTAGAATCCTGACTAAACCAAAAAAATTTGATCATATTACTCCAGTGCTAGCCTCCCTACACTGGCTTCCTGTTAAGGCAAGGGCTGATTTCAAGGTTTAACTGCTAACCTACAAGGCAGTACATGGGCTTGCTCCTACCTATCTTTCCGATTTGGTCCTGCCGTACATACCTATACGTACGCTACGGTCACAAGACGCAGGCCTCCTAATTGTCCCTAGAATTTCTAAGCAGAAACGGCTGGAGGTAGGGGCTTTCTCCTATAGAGCTCCATTTTTATGGAATAGTCTGCCTACCCATGTGAGAGACGCAGACTCAGTCTCAACCTTTAAGTCTTTACTGAAGACTTATCTCTTCAGTAGGTCCTATGATTAAGTGTAGTCTGGCCCAGGAGTGTGGAAGGTGAACGGAAAGGCTGGAGCAACGAACGCGCCCTTGCTGTCTCTGCCTTGCCGTTCCCCTCTTCCACTGGGATTCTCTGCCTCTAACCTATTAACAGGGGCTGAGTCACTGACTTACTGGTGTTCTTCCATGCCGTCCATGGGAGGGGTGCGTCACTTGAGTGGGTTGAGTCACTGACGTGGTCTTCCTGTCTGGGTTGGCGCCACCCACCCCTTGGGTTGTGCCATGGCGGAGAATTTTGTGGGCTATACTCGGCCTTGTCTTCGGACGGTAAGTTGGTGGTTGTAGACATCCCTCTAGTGGTGTGGGGGCTGTGCTTTGGCAAGTGGGTGGGGTTATATCCTGCCTGTTTGGCCATGTCCCGGGGGTATCATCGGATGGGTCAACAGTGTCTTCTGATCCCTCCTGTCTCAGCCTCCAGAATTTATGCTGCAGTAGTATTATGTGCCGGGGGGCTAGGGTCAGTCTGTTCATCTGGAGTATTCTCTTGTCTTATCCGGTGTCCCTGTGTGAATTAAATATGCTCTCTCAATTCCTCTTTCTTTCTCTCTTTCTTTCTTTCTCTCGGAGGACCTGAGCCCTAGGACCATGCCTCAGGACTACCTGGCATGATGACTCCTTGCTGTCCCCAGTACACCTGGCCATGCTGCTGCGCTCCAGTTTCAACTGTTCTGCTGCTGGCGGCTACGGGAACCCTGACCTGTTCACCGGACGTGCTTGTGTGCACCCTCGACAACGTACAATGATATTACTATTGACCATGCTGGTCATTTATGAACATTTTAACATCTTGACCATGTTCTGTTATAATATCCCACCCGGCACAAACAGAAGAGGACTGGCCACCCCTCATAGCCTGGTTCCTCTCTAGGTTTCTTCCTAGGTTTTTGGCCGTTCTAGGAGTTTTTCCTAGGGAGTTTTTCCTAGCCACCGTGCCTCTTTCACATGCATTGCTTGCTGGTTGGGGTTTTAGGCTGGGTTTCTGTACAGCACTTTGAGATTTCAGCTGATATACGAATGGCTACTATAAATAAATTTGATTTAATTTGATTTGATTTACTCTTCCTGGGGTTATTATGGATCCCATTAGTTCTGCCAAGGGAGCAGCTACTCTTCCTGAGGTTTATTATGGATCCCCATTAGTTCCTGCCAAGGCAGCAGCTACTCCTCCCTGGGGTTTATTATGGATCCCCTTAGTTCCTGCCAAGGCAGCAGCTACTCTTCCGGGGTTTATTAGGGATCCCATTAGTTCCTGCCAAGGCAGCAGCTACTCTTCCTGGGGTTTATTATGGATCCCCATTAGGTCCTCCTGCCAAGAGTAGCTCTACAAGCCTCAGCTATTACCCCACTATCCACTAGCCTCTACAGTCTCAGCTATTACCCACTATCCACTAAGCCTCTAGCCTCTACAGACTCAGCTATTACCACTACCCTCTACAGCCTCAGCTACTACCCACTATCACTAGCCTCTACAGCCTTCAGCTACTACCCACTACCCACTAGCCTCTACAGCCTCAGCTATTACCACTACCACTAAACCCCTACCCTCTACAGCTCAGCTATTACCCACTATCCACTAGCCTCTACAAGACTCAGCTATTACCCACTATCCACTAGCCTCTACAGGCCTCAGCTATTATCCACTACCCACTAGGCTCGAGCCTCTACAGGCTCAGCTATTATCCACTAGCCTCTACAGGCTCAGCTATTACCCACTAGCCTCTACAGGCTCAGCTATTACCCACTAGCCTCTAGCCACTATCCTCTAGCCTCTACCCTGTAGCCAGGCTCAGAAACGCTAATGGAGGCTTAAAGGGATTAACAGCTGATCTGCACCATCAAATCATTGAGAGCAGAACCCAAAGGTCAGAGATCTATTAGGGATAGTGTTACATACACATACAGTTGAAGTTTACATACACTTAGGTTAGACTCATTAAAACTCATTTTTCAACCACTCCACAAATTTCCTGTTAACAAACTATAGTTTTGGCATCTACTTGTGCATGACACAAGCAATTCTTTCCAACAATTGTTACAGACAGATTATTTTACTTATAATTCACTGTATCACAATTCCAGTGGGTCAGAAGTTTACATACACTAAGTGACTGTGGCTTTTAACAGCTTGGACAATTCCAGAAAATGATGTCATGGCTTTAGAAGCTCTGATAGGCTAATTGACATCATTTGAGTCAATTGGAGGTGTACCTGTGGATGTATTTCAAGGCCTACCTTCCAACTCAGTGCCTCTTTGCTTGACATCATTGGGAAAATCAAAAGAAATCAGCCAAGACCACAGAAAAAAAAGGGTAGACCACTCCACAAGTCTGGTTCATCCTTGGGAGCAATTTCCAAATGCCCCTGAAGGTACCTTGTTCCATCTGTATAACAATAGTAACGCAAGTATAAACACCATGGGACCATGCAGCCGTCATATACCGCTCAGGAAGGAGACACGTTCTGTCTTCTAGAGATGAACGATACTTTGGTGCGAAAAGTGCAAATCAATCCCAGAACACAGCAAAGGACCTTGCGAAGATGCTGGAGGAAACAGGTACAAAAGTATCTATATCCACAGTTAAAACGAGTCCTATAACGACATAACCTGAAAGACCGCTCAGCAAGGAAGAAGCAACTGCTCCAAAACCACCATAAAAAAGCCAGTCTATAACGTTTGCAACTGCACATGGGGACAAAGATTGTACTTCTTGGAGAAATGTCATCTGGTCTGATGAAACAAAATAGAACTGTTTGGTCATAATGACCATCATTATGTTTGGAGGAAAAAGGGGGAGGCTTGCAAGCCGAAGAACACCATCCAACTGTGAAGGCACGGGAGCTGCAGAATCATGTTGTGGGGGTGCTTTGCTGCAGGAGGGACTGGTGCACTGCACAAAATAGATGGCATCATGAGGAAAGAAAATTATGTGGATATATTTAATCAACATCTCAAGACATCAGTCAGGAAGTTAAAGCTTGGTCGCAAATGGGTCTTCCAAATGGACAATGACCCAAGCATACTTCCAAAGTTGTGGCAAAATGGCTTAAGGACAACAAAGTCAAGGTATTGGAGTGGCCATCACAAAGCCCTGACCTCAATCCGATAGAGAATCTGTGGGGCAGAACTGAAAAAGCGTGTGGTGGAGCAAGGAGGCCTACAAACCTGACTCAGTTACAACCAGGTCTGTCATGAGGAATGGGGACAAAAATGCACCCAACTTATTGTGGGAAGCTTGTGGAAGGCCACCCGAAACGTTTGACCCAAGTTAACATTTAAAGGCAATGCTAGCAAATACTATTGGGTGTATGTACTTCTGACCCACTGGGAAGGTGATGAAAGAAATAAAAGCTGAAATAATCATTCTCTATACTATTATTCTGACATTTCCACATTCTTAAAATAAAGTGGGTGATCCTAACTGACCTAAAACAGGGAATTTTTACTAGGATTAAATGTCAGGAATTGTGAAAAACTGAGTTAATGTATTTGGCTAAGGCGTATGTAAACTTCCTACTTCAACTGTATATTACCGTACAGCCTTGAAGGTTATCTGAACAATGACAATGTACTGTATCATATCTAACCTTGTGTTTGACCTATAAGATGACTGTACCTAACCTGTATTGATGGACTGTATTGATATACTGACTGTAGTGATGCACCTTGTGTTTGAACTTGTTGGAGTTGTTGTGGCTCCTTCTTGTTGAGGTCTAGGAAGTAGTTAGTGATGCGGTCCTTGGCTCTACAGGTCCATGTCCCAGTTGATCTTGAAGGAGTCACAGGTGATATTGGGGATCTTGAACGTTCTGAGGAACAGGAAGATCCTGCTTTTCCGCGATGCTTCTGTCCTGAGAGTTGTTTCCCTGTCACACAGGAAGTAGACAACACAGTCAACAAATAGTCAATAAATCAAAAAGAGCATTAGAGAGAGGGAGAGGAGATCAATATGCTTGCAGGTTGCAGCTGGTGGGGATCTGCTCTGCCTCCAGCACACCTGTCTCCTCTCCCCACACAATTCAGATACCACCAACACAGAGAGAGGGAGAGAGAGCGAGAAGAGAGATTTGACGGAGAGAGAGGAAGAATAGGAGGAGATTTTTTTTTTTTTGAGGAACTCGAGAGAGAGGAGAAGGAGAGAGACGAGAACAATAGAGAGAGAGAGGAGAGGATAGAGAGAGAGAGGAGAGGATAGAGAGGATGGCGGGAGAGGGAGAGGAGAGAGTCCTGGGGGGAGAGAGAGAGAGAGAGGAGAGAGAGAGAGTCCTGGGGAGAGAGAGAGAGAGAGAGTAGAGAGAGACTTTTTTTTGAGAGAAACCTTTTTGATTTTTTTGGAGAGAGAGAGAGAGCGATGATGAGCCGCGACTGAGAGAGAATGACATGAGACCGAGACAAAGGAGGGAGAGAGAGAGAGTGAGTGCGGAGCGGGAGAGAGCGCACTGGGGGTAGAGTGTATGGCGGCAGGTTGGAGACAGGATGCGAAGTAGAGGGTTTGTGGCCGTTGTAACAATAGTAACAGAATGGGTATGGGGTATAGCTCACTGTAAGTGGTATGTAGTAACAGAATGGTATGGGTATAGCTCACTGTAAGTGGTATTAGTAACCAGAATTGTATGGGGTATAGCCCATGTCATGGTATGTAGTAACAGAATGGTATGGGGTATAGCCCACTGTAAGTGGTATGTAGTAACAGAATGGTATGGGGTATAGCCCACTGTCAGTGGTATGTAGTAACAGAATGGTATGGGGTATAGCCCACTGTAAGTGGTATGTAGTAACAGAATGGTATGGGGTATAGCTCACTGTAAGTGGTATGTAGTAACAGAATGGTATGGGGTATAGCCCACTGTCAGTGGTATGTAGTAACAGAATGGTATGGGGTATAGCCCACTGTAAGTGGTATGTAGTAACAGAATGGTATGGGGTATAGCCCACTGTCAGTGGTATGTAGTAACAGAAATGGTATGGGGTATAGCCCACTGTAAGTGGTATGTAGTAACAGAATGGTATGGGATATAGCCCACTGTCAGTGGTATGTAGTAACAGAATGGTATGGGTATAGCCCACTGTCAGTGGTATGTAGTAACAGAATGGTATGGGATATAGCCCACTGTAAGTGGTATGTAGTAACAGAATGGTATGGGGTATAGCCCACTGTCAGTGGTATGTAGTAACAGAATGGTATGGGGTATAGCCCACTGTAAGTGGTATGTAGTAACAGAATGGTATGGGTGTATAGCCCACTGTAAGTGGTATGTAGTAACAGAATGGTATGGGTATAGCCCACTGTCAGTGGTATGTAGTAACAGAATGGTATGGGATATAGCCCACTGTAAGTGGTATGTAGTAACAGAATGGTATGGGGTATAGCCCACTGTCAGTGGTATGTAGTAACAGAATGGTATGGGGTATAGCCCACTGTAAGTGGTATGTAGTAACAGAATGGTATGGGTATAGCCCACTGTCAGTGGTATGTAGTAACAGAATGGTATGGGATATAGCCCACTGTAAGTGGTATGTAGTAACAGAATGGTATGGGGTATAGCCCACTGTAAGTGGTATGTAGTAACAGAATGGTATGGGGTATAGCCCACTGTAAGTGGTATGTAGTAACAGAATGGTATGGGGTATAGCCCACTGTCAGTGGTATGTAGTAACAGAATGGTATGGGTATAGCCCACTGTCAGTGGTATGTAGTAACAGAATGGTATGGGGTATAGCCCACTGTAAGTGGTATGTAGTAACAGAATGGTATGGGGTATAGCCCACTGTCAGTGGTATGTAGTACGAATGGTATAGGATATAGCCATAAAGGAAAGGAGACTTAACCTGTAGTTAATATCAGCCCTAAAGGAAAGGAGACTTACCCTGTAGTTAATATCAGCCCTAAAGGAAAGGAGACTTAACCTGTAGTTAATATCAGCCCTAAAGGAAAGGAGACTTAACCTGTAGTTAATATCAGATGCTGCCAAACATACCCTCGTAAAACTGACTATCCTACCGATCCTCGACTTCGGCGACGTCATTTAACAAAATAGCCTCCAACAACTCTACTCAGCAAACTGGATGCAGTCTATCACAGTGCCATCCGTTTTTGTCACCAAAGCCCCATTACTACCCACCACTGCGACCTGTACGCTCTCGTCGGCTGGCCCTCGCTACACATTCATCGCCAAACCCACTAGCTCCAAGTCATCTATAATTCTTTTCTTGGTAAAGCCCCGCCTTATCTCAGCTCACTGGTCACCATAGCAACACCCACCCGTAGCACGCTCTCCAGCAGGTATATCTCGCTGGTCATCCCCAAAGCCAATTCCTCCTTTGGTCACCTTTCCTTCCAGTTCTCTGCTGCCAATGACTGGAACAAATTGCAAAAATCACTGAAGCTGGAGTCTTATATCTCCCTCACTAACTTTAAGCATCAGCTGTCAGAGCAGCTTACCGATCACTGCACCTGTACACAGCCCATCTGTAAATAGCCCATCTGTAAATAGCCCATCCAAATACCTCCCCCATATTGTTTTTTTATTTTTTTGCCCCTTTGCAGCCCCGTCTCTATACTTGCACATTCATCATCTGCCCATCTATCACTCCAGTGTTTAATTGCTAAATTGTAATTATTTCACCACTATGGCCTATTTATTGCCTTACTCCCTAATCTTACTACATTTGCACACACTGTATATAGACTTTTTTCTATTGAGTTATTGACTGTACGTTTGTTTATTCCATGTGTAACTCTGTTGTTTTGTTGCACTGCTTTGCTTTATCTTGGCCAGGTCGCAGTTGTAAATGAGAACTTGTTCTCAACTGGCCCACCTGGTTAAATAAAGGTGAAATAAAATAAAGTAAAAAAATACATTATCAAGCATTTCACACGTTATCCAGATACTGACTGTAAACAAACACTTGGTGGTCTATAGCAGCTTCCCACCAGAATGGGCTTTAGGTGAGGCAGATGAACCTGTAGCCATATTACTTCAACAGTATTTAACATTATACAGATACTGAGTGTTAGCACTTGGTGGTCTATAGCAGCTTCCCACCAGAATGGGCTTTAGGTGATGCAGATGAACCTGTAACCATATTACTTCAACAGTATTTAACATGAGATCCTCTCTAAGCTTTACAGGAATGTGGTTCTGAATATAAGTGGCCACACCTCCACCTTTGGCATTTCTGTAGATCTTATAACATGTATTGCTGCCACTGTATCATCAACGGTGTTATCTAAGTGAGTTTTCAGAGATGGTCAGAATATGAATGTCATCTGTTACTAGCAATTATTGATTTCATGAACCTTGTTTCTTAACTGGCTGCCTCACATCTGGACCGTGATTGGGAGCCCATAGGGCGGAGGACAGTTGGCCCTGCGTTGTCCGGGTTTGGCCGGAGTAGGCCGTCATTGTAAATAATAATTAGTTCTTAACTGACTTGCCTAGTTGAATAAAAGTTATATAAAAAAATGAAATAAAATTAAGCTACATATGTTAATGTGGGCAATTTTTCAACACTTTTCTGGGATGCTTGGTTGTTTTCATTGCTTTACCGGGAAGCTTAGCAGGAGGTAGACATGCTCAGGTTAATTACTTAGTGCAGGGTGAGCTGGCACACGGTGGATTTCCTGCTAAGGCAAACCGCCTCAGTGCTAACAGTATAAGTCTGGTCAAAGGCACATGATTACTATTCATACAATAGCGTAGGATCAGCAGAGGCATTCAGGGCAGTTAGAGGGACATAAATTAGGTTACTTACATTGTGTCTTCCAGCACCCCTGGTATAATGTACATTTGCTGAAGCATTATGACCAACTCAGCGACACAATGCTAGGGGATTAGCTGAGCTGGGCTTGGGGTCATTGATAGTCATTGTCTCCACGCAGCCTTATAATGCTGTGAAAGGATCCAGGAACACAAATGATTTGGCTGGATCCATCCTCCTTATATAATACGAGCTTTGTTTCCAGAAGGTATCAAAATTGTCAATAAATGTTACACCACAGAGCTGTAATAGTCTGGTAGCCAGTTATGGAGGGCTAAAAGTCTGCTGAACCGTTCAATGCCACGATTTAGGGAGGGCAGAGGGTCACATATTATGGGGTGTTTGTTGGTGTCAAGTAGTGACCCAATCAGTTCTTTAAAATCCATCTTCAGCAGTTTCTGAGCTGCCCTTCATAAAGTCATTGGATCCCACATGAACTATGATAGGCTCAATTTCCTGGATGAGACACCTTGACTACCACCACTACTACTTAAAGACGGCGCCAGAGAAGATGGCAGATGTTATGTGCTCCAACTGATTGTGTTTTTATGTTCGTTTTTTTGCGTTGTTTGTAACAATGTTTTTTTACTTATTTTGTACATAATGTTGCTGCTACTGCGCTTATGACCGAAAAGAACTTCTGGACATTAGAACAGTGATTACTCACCACGAACTGGAAGAAGCTTTTTTTCCTTAACGAGTCCGACAAGGCCCGACGTGAATGACATACTTCTTTCCCGGGAACAGGCCCAAATTCCCCGTCATTTGTGTGAAGAGACGAGGGAGAAAAAGAGGACGGAGGTCGGGCTGCCTTCTGAGGATTCGTAGGTGATCGAATAAACCCCCCCTGCCATCCGTTCTACTAGCTAACGTGCAATCATTGGAAAATAAAATCGACGACCTATGCGGAAGATTAAAGTACCAAGGGGACATTAAAAGCTGTAATATCTTATGCTTCACGGATTCGTAGATGAACGACGACATTATCAACATACAGGTGGCTGGTTATACGCTGTATCGGCAGGCTAGAACAGCGGCGTCTGGTAAGACAAGGGGTGGAGGACAATGCATATATGTAAACAACAGCTGGTGCACGATATCTAAGGAAGTCTTGAGGTTTTGCGCACCTGAGGTAGAGTATCTCATGATAAGCTGTAGACCACACTATCTACCTAGAGTTTTCATCTGTATTTTTCGTAGCTGTCTACATACCACAACAGACCAATGCTGGCACTAAGACCGGACTCAATGAGCTGTATTCCGCCAATAAGCAAATAGGAAAACGCTTATCCAGAGGCCGGGGACTTTAATGCAGGGAAACTTAAAATCTGTTTTACCAAATTCCTATCAGCATGTTAAATGTGCAACCAGAGGGAAAAAACTCGAGACCACCTTTACTCCACACAGAGACGCGTACAAAGCTCTCCCTCATCCTCCATTTGGCAAATCTGACCATAATTCTATCCTCCTGATTCCTGCTTACAAGCAGAAATTCAAGCAGAAGCACCAGTGACTCGGTCAATAAAAGAGTGGTCAGATGAAGCAGATGCTAAGCTACAGGAATGTTTTGCTGCACAGACTGGAATATGTTCTGGGATTCTTCCGATGGCATTGCGGAGTACACCACATCAGTCACTGGCTTTATCAATAAGTGCATCGATGACGTCGTCCCCACAGTGACTGT
Source organism: Salmo trutta (assembly GCF_901001165.1). Taxonomy (NCBI): domain Eukaryota; kingdom Metazoa; phylum Chordata; class Actinopteri; order Salmoniformes; family Salmonidae; genus Salmo; species Salmo trutta. Next base: position 32,768 of record NW_021822939.1, on the reverse strand, counting down.
ACGTACATACCCCAACCAGAAGCCATGGATTACAGGCAACAATCGCACTGAGCAAAAGGCTAGAGCTGCTGTTATCAAGGAACGGGACTCTAATAAGGAAGCTTATAAGAAATCCCGCTATGCCCTCCAGCGAACTATCAAACAGGCAAAGTGTCAATACAGGACTAAGATCGAATCGTACTACACCAGCTCCGACACTCGTCGGATGTGGCAGGGTTTGCAAACCATTACAGACTACAAAGGGAATCACAGCCGAGAGCTGCCCAGTGACACGAGCCTACCAGACGAGCTAAACTACTTCTATGCTCGCTTCGAGGCAAATAACACTGAATCATGCATGAGAGAACCAGCATCCTGACGGGATGCATCACTGCCTGGCATGGAAACTGCTCGGCATCCAACCGCAAGGCACTACAGAGGGTAGTGCATATGGCCCAGCACATCACCAGGGCCAAACTTCCTGCCATCCAGGACCTCTATACCAGGCGGTGTCAGAGGAAGGCCCTAAAAGTTGTCAAAGACTCCAAGCCACCCTAGTCATAGACTGTTCTCTCTGCTACCGCACTGCAAGCGGTACCGGAGCACCAAATCTAGGTCAAAGAGGCTTCTAAACAGCTTCTACCCCCAAGCCATAAGACTCCTGAACAGCTAATCAAAATGGCTACCCAGACTAATGGCTACCCAGACTATATACCCCCTGTATATAGCCACGCTATTGTTATTTACTGCTGCTCTTTAATTAATTGTTATTCTTATCTCTTACTTTTTTGGGGGTATTTTCTTAAAACTGCATCGTTGGTTAAGGGCTTGTAAGTAAGCATTTCACTGTAAGGTCTACACCTGTTGTATTCGGCGCATGTGACAAATACAATTTGATTTGATTTGTTCCGGACCATTGTGTGATCAAGCTTTCCGTAGCCGACGTGAGTAAGACCTTTAAACGGGTCAACATTCACAAGGCCGCAGGGCCAGACGGATTACCAGGACATGTACTCTGAGCATGCGCTGACCAACTGGCAACTGTCTTGACTGACATTTTCAACCTCTCCCTGTCTGAGTCTGTAATACCAACATGTTTCAAGCAGACCACCATAGTCCCTGTGCCCAAGAACACCAAGGTAACCTGCCTAAATGACTACCGACCCGCCCGTAGCACTCACGTCTGTAGCCATGAAGTGCTTTGAAAGGCTGGTCATGGCTCACATCAACACATCATCCCAGAAACCCTAGACCCACTCTAATTTGCATACCGCCCCTAACAGATTCACAGATGATGCAATCTCTATTGCGCTCCACACTGCCCTTCCCTCCTGGACAAAAGGAACTCCTATGTGAGAATGTTATTCATTGACTACAGCTCAGCGTTCAACACCATAGTGCCCTCAAAGCTCATCACTAAGCTAAGGACCCTGGGACTAAACACCTCCCTCTGCAACTGGATCCTGACTTCCTGACAGGCCACCCCCAGGTGGTGAGGGTAGGTAACAACACATCTGCTACGCTGATCCTCACACTGGAAGCTCCCAGGGGTGCGTGCTCAGTCCCCTCCTGTACTCCCCTGTTCACTCATGACTGCACGGTCAGGCACGACTCCAACACCATCATTACGTTTTGCAGACGACACAACAGTGGTAGGCCTGATCACCGACAACAACGGACAGCCTATAGGGAGGAGATCAGAGACCTGGCCGGGTGGTGCCAGAAATAACAACCTATCCCTCAACGTAACCAAGACTAAGGAGATGATTGTGTCACCAACAAACTAACATGGTCCAAGAACACCAAGACAGTCGTGAAGAGAGCACGACAAAACCTATTCCCCTCAGGAGACTGAAAGGTTTTGACATGGGTCAAGGCTCCTAAACAGCTCCCCCCCCCTTTTATGCCTCTGCTTACTCTCTGTTATTATCTATGCACAGTCACTTTAATAACTCTACCTACATGTACATATTACCTCAACTAACCGGTGCCCCCACACATTGACTCTGTACCGGGACTCCATGTATATAGCCTCCACATTGACTCTGTACCGGGACCCCCTGCATATAGCCTCCTTATTGTTATGTTATTGTGTTACTTTTTATTTTTTTATTTCGTTTATTTGGTAAATATTTTCTTACCTCTTCTTGAACTGCACTTGTTGGTCATTTGACAAATAAAGTTTGATTTGACCAATGCAGGCTACACACCGCTCCTTCAAGCCATGGCCCTGCCGCCCTCCAGGGTCCTTACCTTCTCTGTCACTCAGCTGTATCAGTCCAGGTTCAGGTTCTCCATCATGTCGTCGCAGCGGCTGACAGGGCTGCTGGTGCCGTCGTCCACACGCGAACCTCCATGGCCTTTACAGCGTCTCCTACTGTTGTCCTCTTCGTGGTGCTGAACTGATCTCACCTTCAATACACAGTCCAGTCACTCGCTGTGCTCAGTGCTCCCATCCTCCCCTCCCTTCCTCCTCTGATCCCCTCCTCTTCCTTACCCCCTCCCCTCCTCCCCTCCCTTCCTCCTCTGATCTCCTCCCCTCCTCTTCCCTTACCCCCTGCCCTCCTCTCCCTATCCCCTTCCCTTACCCCCTCCCCTCCTCCCCTCCCTTCCTCCTCTACTCCCCTCCCCTCCTCCCCTCCCCTCCTCTTCCCTTACCCCCTTCCCCTCCTCCCCCCCTGCTCCTCTCAGGTCCCCTTCCAGTACTCAAGCAGCTTCAGCACAGCGGCATGGCACGGCACTACTTGGACAAACGGTCCCCCGCTGAGACGCAGTGGATAAACGGAAAGAAATGGAGAAAAAGGAGGGAACATGGCGTTATCTATTAGACACGTTATTGTGTTATTAATGCGTTGCTGATGTAACAGGCCACGTGTGTTTATTTAGCCTCGGGGCAGAGAACATAGAGCAGGGATTAGCAGAAAAAATGAATTAAATGACGGCTGATGTAACCAGATTACTCTGCTGCGCAGTGTCGCAGCTCCAATGAAACCTCTGTCGCCTTCACATTCATCTCTATTTTGGTCTACAAATAAATGAGAAGGCCAGTAAATACTTCATTTGAAATGTGACAATATGCCGGCTGCAGGCACCTACCTTCACCTGTGACGGCACACCATCAGATCAAATCAAATCGTTATTTGTCACATGCTTCATAATCAACAGGTGTACACTAACAGTGAAATGCTGACTGACGGGTCCTTTCCAACAATGCCGATTCAAAGAGATAGATAGATAGATAGATAGATAGATAGATAGATAGATAGATAGATAGATAGATAGATAGATAGATAGATAGATAGATAGATAGATAGATAGATAGATACTGTAGATAGATAGATACTGTAGATAGATAGATAGATAGATAGATAGATAGATAGATAGATAGATAGATAGATAGATAGATAGATAGATAGATAGATACTGTAGATAGATAGATACTGTAGATAGATAGATAGATAGATAGATAGATAGATAGATAGATAGATAGATAGATAGATACTGTAGATAGATACTGTAGATAGATACTGTAGATAGATAGATTAATATATATATTTTTTAATGAAATAGTCACATGAGGAATAAATATACAGTGAATAAATAATAACAAAAATGAGTAAAATTAGACGGGACCCAAATGTAAGAGGTATCAGTATTGGTAAACATGAATATAAACTACATTTATTTGCATATTATCTCCCGATATACTGGACCAAAATTGAAAACTCAATACCCCCCTTTGCTAAAAGTATTTTCAGAATACTCAAAAATCTCAGGTTATAAAATGTACGTGGAAAGAAAACAAATTAATGGCAATAGGAAAAATAAAAAATAACTCATGATCTACAGCAATCCTTTCAGTGGACCACAAAACAATATTAATATTAAATATAATATAAAGATATTCCATTACTCAACATATGAAACAAGATTTAATTACATGGAATAATCTTCCCATAAATCTTACAGGTAGAATAAACATCTTTAGAATTGCACTGTTGTCAAGGTTTTTAAATGTATTTTTGGTAATACCAATTACCTCACCGAAGACATTCTTTAAAAAGTATACTCGGTCATTATGGGCAAATAAAATAGAATAAAAAGGAACGTTTTACATCTAAGTTTGAGGGAGGTTTTAACCTTCCAGACTTGGAATTGTATCAACTCACTACCCAAGGCTTTTACTTGCAACATATAGTTAAATATCCTAAAGAGGAACAATGGGAACATATTGAAGATGCTCATCCTCAGAATCTTTTTATGCGTCTATTTTCTAATGATAAAGCTGAGAGCATGAACAACTTCATAGTTAAGAACACTATAATAATATAGAACACTATAGAACAATATAGAACACTAGAACAATATAGAACACTAGAACAATATAACAATATAGAAACACTAGAACAATATAGAACACTACAACAATATAGAACACTAAAACAATATAGAACACTAAAACAATATAGAACACTAAAACAATATAGAACACTAAAACAATATAGAACACTATAATAATATAGAACACTAAAACAATATAGAACACTACAACAATATAGAACACTATAATAATATAGAACACTAAAACAATATAGAACACTATAATAATATAGAACACTATAGAACAATATAGAACACTAGAACAATATAGAACACTAGAACAATATAACAATATAGAACACTACAACAATATAGAACACTACACAATATAGAACACTAAAACAATATAGAACACTAAAACAATATAGAACACTATAATAATATAGAACACTAAAACAATATAGAACACTATAATAATACAGAACACTAAACAATATAGAACACTATAACAATATAGAACACTATAATAATATAGAACACTAAAACAATATAGAACACTATAATAATATAGAAACACTACAACAATATAGAACACTAAAACAATATAGAACACTATAACAATACAGAACACTATAACAATATAGAACACTATAATAATATAGAACACTATAACAATATAGAACACTAAAACAATATAGAACACTATAATAATATAGAACACTACAACAATATAGAACACTACAACAATATAGAACACTATAATAATATAGAAAACTATAACAATATAGAACACTAAAACAATATAGAACACTATAATAATATAGAACACTAAAACAATATAGAAAACTATAATAATATAGAACACTAAAACAATATAGAACACTATAATAATATAGAACACTATAACAATATAGAACACTAAAACAATATAGAACACTATAATAATATAGAACACTAAACAATATAGAACACTATAATAATATAGAACACTATAACAATATAGAACACTAAAACAATATAGAACACTATAATAATATAGAACACTAAAACAATATAGAAAACTATAATAATATAGAACACTAAAACAATATAGAACACTATAATAATATAGAACACTCCAACAATATAGAACACTAAAACAATATAGAACACTATAATATTATAGAACACTATAATAATATAGAACACTTATAATAATATAGAACACTACAACAATATAGAACACTATAATAATATAGAACACTACAACAATATAGAACACTACAACAATATAGAGCACTACAACAATATAGAACACAATAATAATATAGAACACTATAGAACACTATAACACTATAGAACACTACACAATATAGAACACTATAACAATATAGAACACTATAATAATACAGAACACTAGAACAATATAGAACACTACAACAATATAGAACACTACAACAATATAGAACACAATAATAATATAGAACACTAGAACAATATAGAACACTACAACAATATAGAACACTAAAACAATATAGAACACAATAACAATACAGAACACTACAACAATATAGAACACTACAACAATATAGAACACTATAGAACATTATAATAATATAGAACACTACAACAATATAGAACACTATAATAATATAGAACACTATAGAATACTATAATAATATAGAACACTACAACAATATAGAACACTATAATAATATAGAACACTATAGAACACTATAGAACACTATAATAATATAGAACACTATAATAATATAGAACACTACAACAATATAGAACACTATAACAATATAGAACACTATAATAATATAGAACACTAATAATATAGAACACTATAATAATATAGAACCTATAACAATATAGAACACTATACAATATAGAACAACTATAATAATATAGAACACTACAACAATATAGAACACTACAACAATATAGAACACTATAATAATAGAGAACACTATAATAATATAGAACACTATAATAATATAGAACACTATAGAACACTATAGAACACTATAATAATATAGAACACTATAATAATATAGAACACAAACAATATAGAACACAATAACAATACAGAACACTACAACAATATGGAACACTATAATAATATAGAACACTACAACAACATGGAACATTATAACAATATAGAACACTAAAACAATATAGAACACTAAAACAATATAGAACACTATAACAATATAGAACACTACAACAATATAGAACACTATAACAATATAGAACACTATAATATATAGAACACTAAAACAATAGAACACTAAAACAATATAGAACACTATAACAATATAGAACACTATAACAATATAGAACACTATAACATATAGAACACTATAACAATATAGAACACTATAATAATATAGAACACTATAACAATAGAGAACACTAAAACAATATACAACACTATAACACTATAACACTATAGAACACTATAACACTATAGAACACTATAATAATATAGAACACTACAACAATATAGAACACTATAATAATATAGAACACTATAGAACACTATAATAATATAGAACACTATAGAACACTATAATATATAGAACACTACAACAATATAGAACACTACAACAATATAGAACACTATAATAATATAGAACACGACAACAATATAGAACACTTCAACAATATAGAACACTACAACAATATAGAACACTATAATAATATAGAACACTATAGAACACTATAATATAGAACAATATAGAACACTATAATAATATAGAACACTACACAATATAGAACACTACAACGATATAGAAACACTACAACAATATAGAACACTATAATAATATAGAACACTATAGAACACTATAATATAGAACAATATAGAACACTACAACAATATAGAACACTATAATATTATAGAACACTACAACAATATAGAACACTACAACAATATAGAACACTATAATAATATAGAACACTACAACAATATAGAACACTATAACATATAGAACACTACAACAATATAGAACACTACAACAATATAGAACACGACAACAATATAGAACACTATAACAATATAGAACACTATAAGTAATATAGAACACTATAACAATATAGAACACTATAAAACTATAGAACACTATAACACTATAGAACACTATAACAATATAGAACACTAGAACAATATAGAACACTACAACAATATAGAACACTATAATAATATAGAACACTATAGAACACTATAACAATATAGAACACTATAACAATATAGAACACTATAATAATATATAACACTAGAAACAATATAGAACACTATAACAATATAGAACACTACAACAATATAGAACACTACAACAATATAGAAACACAACAATATAGAACACTACAACAATATAGAACACTACAACAATATAGAACACTACAACAATATAGAACACTATAATAATATAGAACACTACAACAAAATAGAACACTAGAACAATATAGAACACTACAACAATATAGAACACTAGAACAATATAGAACACTATAATAATATATAACACTAGAACAATATAGAACACTACAACAATATAGAACACTACAACAATATAGAACACTACAACAATATAGAACACTATAATAATGTAGAACACTACAACAATATAGAACACTATAACAATATGGAATACTACAACAATATAGAACACTTCAACAATATAGAACACTACAACAATATAGAACACTATAATAATGTAGAACACTACAACAATATAGAACACTATAACAATATAGAACACTACAACAATATAGAACACTATAATAATATAGAACACTATAGAACACTATAGAACACTATAGAACACTATAACAATATAGAACACTATAACAATATAGAACACTACAACAATATAGAACACTATAACAATATAGAACACTACAACAATATAGAACACTTCAACAATATAGAACACTACAACAATATAGAACACTATAATAATGTAGAACACTACAACAATATAGAACACTATAACAATATAGAACACTACAACAATATAGAACACTATAATAATATAGAACACTATAGAACACTATAACAATATAGAACACTATAGAACACTATAGAACACTACAACAATATAGAACACTTCAACAATATAGAACACTACAACATAGAGAACACTATAATAATGTAGAACACTACAACAATATAGAACACTATAACAATATAGAACACTACAACAATATAGAACACTATAATAATATAGAACACTATAGAACACTATAACAATATAGAACACTACAACAATATAGAACACTATAATAATATAGAACACTATAGAACACTATAACAATATAGAACACTATAGAACACTATAGAACACTACAACAATATAGAACACTACAACATATAGAACACTATAATAATATAGAACACTACAACAATATAGAACACTATAATAATATAGAACACTACAACAAAATAGAACACTAGAACAATATAGAACACTACAACAATATAGAACACTAGAACAATATAGAACACTATAATAATATATAACACTAGAACAATATAGAACACTACAACAATATAGAACACTACAACAATATAGAACACTACAACAATATAGAAACACTATAATAATGTAGAACACTACAACAATATAGAACACTATAACAATATGGAATACTACAACAATATAGAACACTTCAACAATATAGAACACTACAAACAATATAGAAACCTATAATAATGTAGAACACTTCAACAATATAGAACACTATAACAATATAGAACACTATAACAATATAGAACACTATAATAATATAGAACACTATAGAACACTATAACAATATAGAACACTATAACAATATAGAACACTACAACAATATAGAACACTATAACAATATAGAACACTACAACAATATAGAACACTACAACAATATAGAACACTACAACAATATAGAACACTATAATAATATAGAACACTACAACAATATAGAACACTATAACAATATAGAACACTACAACAATATAGAACACTATAATAATATAGAACACTATAGAACACTATAATAATATAGAACACTATAGAACACTATAGAACACTACAACAATATAGAACACTTCAACAATATAGAACACTACAACATATAGAACACTATAATAATGTAGAACACTACAACAATATAGAACACTATAACAATATAGAACACTACAACAATATAGAACACTATAATAATATAGAACACTATAGAACACTATAACAATATAGAACACTATAGAACACTATAACAATATAGAACACTATAACAATATAGAACACTACAACAATATTTAACACTATAATAATATAGAACACTACAACAATATAGAACACTATAACAATATAGAACACTACAACAATATAGAACACTATAATAATATAGAACACTAAAACAATATAGAACACTATAGAACCCTATAACAATATAGAACACTATAATAATATAGAACACTGGAATAATATGGAAGAAAATGAAACGCATTCCACAAGAACCAATATCACTACCTAAAAACACAATCCTTGGACAGCTTTTCAGAATTCACCCAGAAATTGGTCCACATGGAAAACTAAAGTCATAGAAATTGTAAATGAATTGGTAACAGGAAATGCATTTATTTCCATGACAGAATTAAAAAGTAAAATTTGGACTGACCAGTGTAGATAGTTCCAAATACAAATTTCAATTTTAAATATTTTGGACATCAGAGCAACCTTGAGGGAACCTTATTTGAGCGTGATAGATAAGATATACAAACCTTGCAGAGAGCATATCCAGCTGACAATCTCTCAGAAATAAATATACGGAACCAAGACTTAAAAAGAACTGATGTTGGCACAAGATGGAGGGAAAGTTGGAGCATGGAATTATAGTTAACAAAAATGTATGTTTAATCCAGTATTAACTAATGTATAGAATGTATGTTTAATCCAGTATTAACTAATGTATAGAATGTATGTTTACTCCAGTATTAACTAATGTATAGAATGTATGTTTAATCCAGTATTAACCAATGTATAGAATGTATGTTTAATCCAGTATTAACTAATGTATAGAATGTATGTTTAATCCAGTATTAACTAATGTATAGAATGTATGATACAAGAGACAAAATTCATACATTCTACAACACAATGGCAGAGTCATGTCTGAAGTGTAAAACTACCAATGACTCAATAATCCATGCTTTCTGGCAATTCTATGAAGCCAAAAGTATTACAATGTAAACTGACTTTAATCCGTCGGTCTGCATATTTCAAGGCATATGGGGGTGTAGTGAGATGGCCAACGTGTTGGACGATTCTCTTCTCATCGCTCATCTTGAAAAAAAACGATATAAAAAAACCCTGAAAATACATTAATCTGCCATCATAAACACAATGAAAAAATCTAATGAATTATTATTGAACTATTGACTTTTTATTTCACCTTTATTTAACCAGGAGGCTAGTTGAGAACAAATCCTTTATTTAACCAGGAGGCTAGTTGAGAACAAGTCCTTTATTTAACCAGGTGGCTAGTTGAGAACAAGTCCTTTATTTAACCAGGAGGCTAGTTGAGAACAAGTTTTCATTTACAACTGCAACCTGGCCAAGATGAAGCAAAGCAGTTCGACAACATACAACAACACAGAGTTACACATGGGATAAACAAACGTACAGTCAATAACACAATAGAAACAATAGAAAAAAAATGATCTGTATACAGTATGTGCAAAAGTAAGGAGGTAAAGAAATGAATAGGCCAATAGTGGCGAAGTAATTACAATTTAGCAATTTACACAGGAGTGATATATGTGCAGATGAGGATGTGCAAGTAGAAATACTGGTGTGCAAAAGAGCTGAAAAACAAAAATATGGGGATGAGGTAGGTAGTTGGTTGGGCTATTTAAAGATGGGCTGTGTACAGCTGCAGCGATCGATAAGCTGCTCTGACAGCTGACGCTTAAAGATATGTCTCCAACTTTAGTGATTTTTGCAATTCGTTACAGTCATTGGCAGCAGAGAACTGGAAGGAAAGGCGACCAAAGAAGGTGTTGGCTTTGGGGATGACCAGTGAAATATACCTGCAGGAGTGCGTGCTACGAGTGGGTGTTGCTATGGTGACCAGTGAGCTGAGATAAGGCGGGGCTTTACCTAGCATAGACTTATAGATGACCTGGAGCCAGTGGGTTTGGCGACGAATATGTAGCGAGGACCAGCCAACGAGAGCATACAGGTCGCAGTGGTGGGTGGTACATGGGGCTTTGGTGACAAAACAGATGGCACTGTGATAGACTGCATCCAATTTGCTGAGTAGAGTGTTGGAGGCTATTTTGTAAATAGCATCGCCGAAGTCGAGGATCGGTAGGATAGTCAGTTTTTCAAGGGTATGGTTGGCAGCATGAGTGAAAGAGGCTTCGTTGCGAAATAGGAAGCCGATTCTAGATTTAACTTTGGATTGGAGATGCTTAATGTGAGTCTGGAAGGAGAGTTTACAGTCTAGCCAGACACCTAGGTATTTATAGTTGTCCACATATACTAAGTCAGAACTGTCCAGAGTAGTGATGCTAGTCGGGGCGGGCGGGTGTGGGCAGCGATCGGTTGAAGAGCATGCATTTCGTTTACTAGCATTTAAGAGCAGTTTGAGGCAATGGAAGGAGTGTTGTATGGTACGGAAGCTTGTTTGAAGGTTTGATAGCACAGTGTCCAAAGAAGGACCAGAGGTATACAGGATGGGGTCGTCTGCGTAGAGGTGGATCAAAGAATCACCCGCAGCAAGAGCGACATCATTGATATATACAGAGAAAAGAGTCAGCCCGAGAATTGAAACCTTTGGCACCCCCCATAGAGACTGCCAGAGGTCCGGACAACAGGCCCTCCGATTTGATACACTGAACTCTATCTGCGAAGTAGTTAGTGAACCAGGCGAGGCAGTCATTAGAGAAACCAAGGCCTTTGAGTCTGTCGATAAGAATACGGTGAAGACGGCTGCACAGTACTGTCTTTTATCGATGGCGGTTATGATATCGTTTAGGACCTTGAGCGTGGCTGAGGTGCACCCGCGACCAGCTCGGAAACCAGATTGCACAGCGGAGAAGGTACAGTGGGGATTCGAAATGGCCCTGTCCGGGGGTATCATCGGATGGGGCCACAGTGTCTCCTGACCCCTACTGTCTCAGCATCCAGTATTTATGCTGCAGTAGTTCATGTGTCGGGGGCTATGGTCAGTCTGTTATATCTGGAGTATTTCTCCTGTCATTATCCGGTGTCCTGTGTGAATTTAAGTATGCTCTCTCTAATTCTCTCTTTCTCCCTTTCTTTCTTTCTCTCTCTCGGAGGACCTGACCCCTAGGACCATGCCTCAGGACTACCTGGCATGATGACTCCTTGTTGTCCCCAGTCCACCTGGCCGTGCTGCTGCTCCAGTTTCAACTGTTCTGCCTGCGGCTATGGAACCCTGACCTGTTCACTGTGATTACTATTATTTGACCATGCTGGTCATTTATGAACATTTTAACATCTTGGCCATGTTCTGTTATAATCTCCACCTGGCATAGCCAGAAGCGGACTGGCCACCCCTCATAGTCTGGTTCCTCTCTAGGTTTTCAGCCTTTCTAGGGAGTTTTTCCTAGCCACCGTGCTTCTACACCTGCATTGCTTGCTGTTTGGGGTTTTAGGCTGGGTTCTGTACAGCACTTCGATATATCAGCTGATGTAAAATGGGCTATATAAATACATTTGATTTGAAATGGTCGGTGATCTGTTTGTTCACTTGGCTTTCGAAGACTTTAGAAAGGCAGGGCAGGATGGATATAGGTCTGTAACAGTTTGGGTCTAGTGTGTCTCCCCCTTTGTAGAGGGGGATGACAGCGGGCCGCTTTACAATCTTTAGGGATTTCAGATGATACGAAAGAGAGGTTGAACAGGCTAGTATTAGGGTTTGCAAACAATGGCGGTGGATAATTTTAGGAAGAGAGGGTCCAGATTGTCTAGCCCAGCTGATTTGTAGGGATCCAGATTTTGCAGCTTTCAGAACATCAGCTGTCTGGATTTGGGTGGGTTGGGGTAGCCAGGTGGAAAGCATGGCCAGCTGTAGAGAAATGCTTATTGAAATTCTCGATTATCGGGGTGACAGTATTTCCTAGTCTCAGTGCAGTGGGCAGTTGGGAGGAGGTACTCTTGTTCTCCATGGACTTTACAGTGTCCCAAAAAAATTTCTGTTTGAAAAAGCTAGCCTTTGCTTTCCTAACATATTGGTTCCTGACTTCCCTGAAAAGTTGCATATCGCGGGGACTATTCGATGCTAATGCAGTCCGCCACAGGGTGTTTTTGTGCTGGTCAAGGGCAGTCAAGTCTGGGGTGAACCAAGGGCTATATCTGTTCTTAGTTCAAAAAAAATTAAAGGGGCTTATTTAAGATGGTGAGGAAGGCACTTTTAAAGAACAACCAGGCATCCTCTACTGACGGGATGAGGTCAATATCCTTCCAGGATACCCGGGCCAGGTCGATTAGAAAGGCCTGCTCGCAGAAGTTGTTTTAGGGAGCGTTTGACAGTGATGAGGGGTGGTCGTTTGACTGCGGACCATAACAGACGCAGGCAATGAGGCAAGAATTGGTCGTCTAGTGCGTTGGGAACAGAGAATAATAGCATGGGCGACCGAGAAAAACAATTGGTACAAATAAACATAAGAGTTTATTGACTCATATGTACTAAGTAACATAATAAAATCCCCATCAAAATGTGTCAGATTTTATTTACCAGGCAGGTCAGTTTACATTTTTTTTACATTTTACATTTTAGTCATTTAGCAGACGCTCTTATCCAGAGCGACTTACAGTAGTGAATGCATACATTTCATACAATTTCATACATATCATACATTTTTTTCTGTGCTGGCCCCCCGTGGGAATCGAACCCACAACCCTGGTGTTGCAAACACCATGCTCTACCAATGACGGGCCTAGGAACAGTGGGTTAACTGCCTTGTTGAGGGGCAGAACGACAGATTTTTACCTTGTCAGCTCGGGGATTGATCTTGCAAACTTCGGTACTAGTCCAACGCTCTAACCACTAGGCTACCTGTCGCCCTGGCGATATTTTTTGCATTAGATGCATCTCAATCCACCACATCCTCCAGTGCCACACTTCCACATCTGCCGTGGAAGGTGGCAGAGCTAAAGCAGTGTTTGTCAGACCATGAGACATCCCGAAAACTGGTCTTCTCTCAAAACATCGGTAGTGTCCGAACGGTTTGACCACTCTATGGAAAGATAAGATTCTCCGGGAATAGGGCTGGGCGATATGGCCAAAATCTCATATCCCGATAACGATACATAGCACTATATAGCACATTTTCTGTAAATTCAATGAATAAATAGTTTATATATAATGACCATATGTAAAGGCCTATTTCTTATTACATTTTGAATTATACTCAACAAGTAAAAGGTTTAGAACGGTTGTGCAAATTTTCAATTAAGCATGTTACAAAATATCAAATATTAATGTATAAAATCTAAAAAGGTAAACAGAAAACACTTAAATAAATATAGGTCTAAAATATATTTATTTTGGGGGGCTTGCCTGTTTTGCATGTTATTTTGGCATTAATACGTGTCACATATCAATTTGTATTTGGTACATTGGGTCGAAACCCCCGTTTCTCGACCGTGTACATTGGGGCCATGTCTTTGCAGATGTAAGTTGTAATGGCAGCTGTTATCTCCTTCCTCCATCTTTGTGATTCTTTGCCGTATGTTGTGCCGCGGGCAAAAGCCTCTTGCAACGTCTGAGTTGGGCATTTGTTTTGAGCACTCGACTGTACTTTTTGGGTCTCATCCATAGACTGTCCGTACTGTTTCACATGATTCTCGGGTAGGTGGTAAAAGAGGTTAGTGGTGTTTGAGCCTGTTGTCGGGACCAGCTGCGGCATATTTTGCAGAGGACAGTTTTCTGGTCCATGTCAGACTTTTCATACCCAAACCACTTCCATGCGACCGAAGTAGCCCCTCTTTTAGGTACGAGCTCCGTGTCTCCGTGATCTGTGTCACGTTCACTCTCCTACATGTTTGTTTGTACTGCAAATATGTGGAAGAGAGGCAAAGCGTTATCCAATTGACTAAATATATTGCCGTAAAGAGTGTGATTTGTGACACAAAGAAATAAACAATAGAGCATAATATGAAACAACGTTTTTCTATCATCACACGATATATATTCGTTATATCGCCCAGCCCAACTCCAGAACATGATGGTGGTCAATATTTTGCGCTAACGACTTCCACAAGTGTCACAGGACATGTCTGAAGTCGGCAGCGCTGATGTGCCAACTTCTGTTTGTGTCCTAAAACGTTTGGGCTACAAACTAATGTGATCCCACTGTGGAAAGGGGATATTCTCACACTATGGGTGTTCTCCATTTTGTTCCACAATCCCCCACAAGTGTCACGGGACCTCGTCTGAAGGTAACCCATAGAAGCGAATGGAAGTATGAAGGTAGTTATGTCCCAACAAAAATAAGGGGTTAAATATGAGTCAAAAAAACTAAAACATTTCCTGAGCTTTCTTATATATTTGGGCAATTTGTAAATGTGCTATTCAATGCATTTCTATGGGCTATAGTAGTAAAGGCCAAATTAAATATTTTATCAAATATTACTTTCTAAATTTTGGGTGATGAAAATAAAAATGGACCAGTAAAATCTGATTTAAAAAACATATATTACTACACCTTTAAAACAACTGTGAAGAGACACATACACACACCCACTCTACACAGATGTACATTGAAATGTAGTAATATTGTTGTATTGTGGCATTATACAATTTGTATTGTATATACAGTGCATTCGGAAAGTATTCAGACCTCTTGACTTTTTCCACATTTTGTTACGTTACAGCCTTATTCTAAAATGGATTAAGTAAATAAAAAATCCTTGTCATACCCTGATCTTTTTCACCTCATTGTGATTGTCTCCACTCCCCCTCCAGGTGTCACCCATCTTCTCCATTATTCCCAGTGTATTTAGTCCTGTTTCTCGGTTGACAGTTCATCTTGTCTTGTCAAGCTTACCATGTTTTTCTGAGCTCCTGTTTTTTTTCCGAGTCTGTTTTTCTAGTCCTCCCGGTTTCTGACCTCTTACCTGCCCTGACACTAAGCCCGTCTGCCTGACCATTCTGCCTGCCCTGACCTCGAGCCTGCCTGCCGCCCTGTACCATTTTGATACTCTGACCTGGCTTATGAACTTTTGCCTGTCCTCAGACCTGCCCCTTGTTGTTCAATAAATATCAGAGACTCGAACCATCTAGCTCCTGTGTCTGCATCTGGGTCTCGCCCTGTCGTTATAGCACAAACTGGCCAGACTCAGACCGGCTCTGTCAAGCTGTCTCCCTGCAGGGAGCCACCATTCAAAAACCGAGGAGCTACTCCAGAACCTTATGGAAGGGCTCCATTCACTGGCGGAACGACACGACCAGGGGTTCTAGATGTTATCTGGAGCAATCTCACAGGCAGCATACCACAACGGAGACCTCCCAGTCGCTCAGTAACTCCCCTACCAGTGGTGGGTTGGTACAGCCTACCCTGGCTCCCCGAAAACCCCCGCTTACCACCTCCTGAGTGATATTCTGGGGATCCTGGAACCTGCCGGGCGGTTTCTTTCTCAGTGCTCCCTCATTTTTGAGCTGCAGCCATCTTGTTACCTTCAGATGGGTCGAAGATAGCGTATCTGATTACGCAATGTCTGTAAGGGCGCTCTCCTGGGCGACGGCAGTTTGGGAGGCAACAATCTGCTATTTGTCATCTGGAAGATTTCATGGCAGAGGTGAGGAAGGTGTTCGATTCTCCGGTATCCGGGAGAGAGGCAGGCCCGAAAACTACTTGAATTACGTAGTGTGACAGACTACGAAGTAGATTTTCACATGTTGGCCGCCGAGAGTGCCTGGAATCCGGAGTCTCTATTCGATACCTTCCTTCACGACTGTCGGAGAGGATAAAAAGACGAGCTCGCAGCTCATGAGTTGCTTTTGGACCTCGATCACCTCATTGCCCTAACCATTAAGAGTGAATGGGCGTCTACTGGAACGCAGGAGTGAGAGGAGGTCGGGTCTCGAATCACACTTGTTCTCTGCGCTGCCCTGCCTTCACCTCCGAAGTAAGTCCGAAAGTCCCGACGTCTGCATTATCGAGAGGATCCGAAGCCACCCCGAGTTCCCTCAGGAAGCATCGGCGACGGGTGACGTCGTTTACCTCTGGAGCCGATGCAACTGGGCAGAGCTAGATTATCGCCTAGGAACGTTCACAAACGGCTGAGCTCCAACTGTTGTCTGTAATTGTGGTGCTGCGGGGCATTACATAGCCACCTGCCCAGTCAAAAGACCAGGCTCATCAATAGGAACGATTACGTAACGCTGATGGGCCAGACTGGGAGTTTTCTAACTCCCATGGCTCGTACTCCCTTTTTTGTTATCCTGCTGTGGGGTGACCGGTCTAAGTCTCTCCGGGTCGACTCTGGGGCAGATGGGTTTTATGGACGCTACCCTGGTATCTGAGCTAGATATCCCCACACAACTCATTTCCGTTCCCATGGATGCCAGAGCACTGGACGGCCACTCCATTGGCAGGGTCACGCACAGCCCAGTTCCCATTAACCTGCGGGTATCAGGCAATCACAGTGAGTCAATACAGCTTCTCCTCATCGAATCTCCCCACATCCCGGTTGTTTTGGGATTCTCATGGCTCCAGAAGCACAACCCCGTTATTGGACCGCGGGTTCAATCCTGGGTTGGAGTCGTTTTGCCTTAAGACGGCACAGCCTCCCCCGGGACGTCCTCCTCCAGGTGTAAGTACAGCCTCGGATTTCTCTGCCGCTCCTGTAAAGTACCATGACCTGAAAGTTTTCAGCAGGCCCGTGCTACCTCTCTTCCTCCGCATCGTCCTTACGACTGCGCTATTGACAACCTCCCAGGCACCACACTGCCTCGAGGCCGGCTCTATTCCCGGTCTGGTCCTGAGACCAAGGAGAAGTAGATTGAGGACTTTCTGGCTGCCGCGAGCATTCACTCTTCTGCCTCCCCTGTGGGTGCAGGGTTCTTTTGTGGATAAGGACAAGGCTCTGCTTCCATGTATCGACTACCGGGGCCTCAATGACGTCACGGTTGAGAATCGTTACCCCCGCCACTCCTCTCCTCTGCTTTCGAACCTATCCAGGGGGCTACCATCTTTTCCAAGCTGGACCTTCAGAATGCTTACCACCTTGGTCGGATGTGCCAGGGAGACGAGTGGAAAACAGTCTTCAACACTGCCAGTGGACATTATGAGTACCTGGTCATGCTGTTTGGGCTCACCAACGCTCCCGCTGTTTTCCAGACCCTAGTCAACGATGTGTTTCTCCGACAACGCTTCTGGTGGCCCACTATTTACATTTACATTTTAGTCATTTAGCAGACGCTCTTATCCAGAGCGACTTACACTATGGTTCCTGACATCTTGGCCTTCATCGCCGCATGCACGTGTGTTCAAAATAAGACAAGCTCCGTCTTGCCTCCTTCAGCCACTCCCTGTTCCTCATCGCCCCTAATCCCATATTTCCCTGGATTTTGTCACTGGGCTCCCTCCGTCAGATGGCAACATTACGGTGGTGGACAGGTTCTATAAAGCCACCCATTTCATCCCTCTCCCCAAGTTACCATCAGACAAGGAGGCGGCCCAGCTCATGGTACAGCACATCTTCCGAATCCATGGACTCCCGGTGACATGGTCTCTGATCGTGGTCCTCAGTTCTCATCCCGATTATGGAAGGCGTTCTGCACTCCACACTTATTGGGTCATCGGCCAGCCTGTCCTCTGGGTTTCATCCCCAGTCCAACGGCCAGTCGGAGGGAGCCAATCATTTCATGGAAACGACACTTCGGTGTCTCGTCTTTACCAACACCACCACCTGGAGCCGCAACTGGTTTGGGGTGGAGTATTCTAGGAACCCTCTTCCCTGCTCGGCCGCAGGGCTCTCCTCTTTCGAGTGCTTACATGGTGTATCAACCCCTGCTCTTCCCAGAGCAAGAAGTAGAAGTCAACAGTAGCCATCAGCCCAGATGTTCGTCCGCCACTGTCGGCGTACCTGGAAAAGAGCTCGGTCGGCTCTTCTCAAGACCACCTCCAGGTACCGTCGACAAGCGGACCACCACCGGACTCCGGATCCACGCTATAATCTTGGGCAGAGGGTATGGCTGTCTACATGGGATCTACCCCTCCGGGTGGAGTCCCGCAAACTTCCCCCCTTTTATTGGTCCTTTCCACATCTCTAGAGTCCTTACTCCCACTGCAGTTCGTCTACAGTTACTCCGTACACACACTACTTTTTACGTTGTCCAGGATTAAGCCCTTGTCTCACAGCTCTTTGTCTTCTGTTTCCAGGCCCACGCCTCCACCCGCGTCATCGATGGCCACCCAGCATACACTGTGAGACGTCTCCTGAGTGTTCGACCATGGGGCAAGGGTTTCCAGTACATGGTTGACTGGGAGGGTTATGACCCATCTTCCCCATTATTCCCATTATTCCCAGTGTATTTATTCTTGTGTTCTCAGTTTGTCTGTTGCCAGTTCATCTTGTCTTGTCAAGCTTACCAGTGTGTTTTTTCCGAGATCCTGTTTTTTCCTAGTCTCTGTTTTTCAATCCTCCCCTGGTTCTGACCTCTTGCCTGCCCTGACACTATGCCTGCCTGACCATTCAGCCTGCCCTGACCCCGAGCCTGCCTGCCGCCCTGTACCGTTTGGAACTCTGACCTGGTTTATGAACTTTTGAATGTCCTCGACCTGCCCCTTGTTGTTCAATAAATTTCAATGACATCGAACCATCTGCCTCCTGTGTCTGCATCTGGGTCTCGCCCTGTGTCGTTATAATTCTCATCAATCTACAACAATACCCCATAATGACAAAGCAAAAACAGGTACATTTTGGGGAAAATTTATAAAAATACAAAACAGAGTATTCAGACCTTTTGCTATGAGACTTGAAATTGAGCTCAGGTGCATTCTGTTTCCATTGGTCATCCTTGAGATTTTTCTACAACTTTATTGGAGTACACATGTTGTAAATTCAATTGATTGGACATGATTTGGTAAGGTACACACCTATCTTTATAAAGGTCCCACAGTTGACAGTGCATGTTAGAGCAAAAACCAAACCATGAGGTCGAAGGAATTGTCTGTAGAGCTCTGAGACAGGATTGTGTCAAGGCACAGATCTGGGGAAGGGTACCAACAAATGTCTGCAGCATTGAAGGTTGCCAAAAACACAGTGGCCTCCATCATTCTTAAATGGAAGAAGTTTGGAACCACCAAGACTCTTCCTAGAGCTGGCCACCCAGGCAAACTGTGCAATCGGGGGAGAAGGGCATTGGTCAGGGAGGTGAGCAAGAACCCGATGGTCACTCTGACAGAGCTCCACAGTTTCCTCTGTGGAGATGGGAGAAACCTTCCAGAAGGACAACCATCTCTGCAGCACTCTACCAATTAGGCATTTGTGGTAGAGTGGCCAGACGGAGAGCCTCAGTAAAAGGCACAGGAGAGCACGCTTGAAGTTTCCCAAAAGGCACCTAAAGGGCTCTCAGACCATGAGAAACAAGATGCTCTGGTCCTGAATGAAACCAAGATTGAACTCTTTGGCCTGAATGCCAAGCATCACGTCTGGAGGAAACCTGCACCCATCCCTACAGTGAAGCATAGTGGTTAAAGCATCATGCTGTGGGGATGTTTTTCAGTGGCAGGGACTGGGAGACTAGTCCGGGATCAAGGGAAAGATGAACAGAGCAAAGTAAGCGATCCTTGATAAAAACCTGTTCCAGAGGCTCAGACCTTAGCTGGGGGCGAAGGTTCACCTTCCAACAGGACAACGACCCTAAGCCACAGCCAAGACATGCGGAGTGGCTTGGGACAAGTCTCTGAATGTCCTTGAGTGGCCCAGCCAAAAGCCTGGACTTGAGCCCGATCTAACATCTCTGGAGAGACCTGAAATAGCTGTGCAGCCACGCTCCCCATCCAACCTGACAGAGCTGAGTGGATCTGCAGAGAAGAATGGGAGAAACTCCCCTAATACAGGTGTGCCACGCTTGTAGCATCATACCCAAGAGACTCGAGGCTGTAATTGCAGCCAAAGGTGCTTCAACAAAGTACTGAGTAAAGGGTCTGAATAGTGCCCCACAGTGACCATTACGTACATATCCCAACCAGAAGCCATGGATTACAGGCAACATCCACATCGAGCTAAAGGCTAGACATGGCGCTTTCAAGGAGCAGGACACTAATCCGGACGCTAAAAAGAAATCCTGCTATGCCCTCAGACGAATCATCAAATAATCAAAAGTCAATACAGGATAATAGTGAATCCCACTACAACCGTCTCGGACGCTCGTCGGATGGGCAGGGCTTGAAAACTATTACGGAATACAAAGGGAAACCCAGATGCTAGCTGCCCAGTGACGTGAGCCTACCAGACGAGCTAAATGCCTTTATGCTCGCTTTGGGGCAAGCAACACTGATGCGTGCACAAGAGCACCAGCTGTTCTGGATGACTGTGTGATAACGCTCTCGCTAGCCAATGTGAGCAAGACTTTTACACAGGTCAACATTCACAAGCCGGGGGGCCAGATGGATTACCAGGACGTGTACTCAAGGCATGTGCGGACCAGTTGGCAAGTGTCCTTCACTGACATTTTCAACCTCTCCCTGACCGAGTCTATAATACCTACATGTTTCAAGCAGACCACTATAGTCCCCTGTGCCCAAGGAAGCGAAGGTAACCTGCCTAAATGACTACCGCACCGTAGCACTCACTGTCGGTAGCCATGAAGTGCTTGACAGGCTGGTAATGGCTCCCATCAACAGCATCCTCCCGGATTCCCTAGACCCACTCCAATTCACATACCGCCCCAACAGATCCACAGATGATGCAATCTCAACCGCACTCCACACTGCCCTTTCCCACCTGGACAAAAGGGACCACCTATGTGAGAATGCTGTTCATTGACTACAGCTCAGCGTTCAACACCATGGCGCCCACGAAGCTCATCACTAAGCTAAGGACCCTGGACTAAACACCTTTCTCTGCAACTGGAGTAAGCATTTCACAGTAACGTCTACACTTGTATTCGGGCGCATGTGAGAAATAAAGTTTGATTTGGAAATACGTATGTAAATGTGGTATTTCAGTTTTTTTTAAATCAATTTGCAAAAATGTCTAAAAACCTGGTCCTAAATTCTGACTTTTGTCTCAGATCTGGGACAGGTCTGATATAATACACCAAAAATGATGCAACATTAAAAGGTCATGTTTTTCAGTGGCAGGGACTGGGAGACTAGATTGCATGGAGGTAAAGATGAACGGAGCAAAGTACAGAGAGATCCTTGATAAAAACCTGCTCCACAGCGCACAGGACCTCAGACTGGGGCGAAGGTTCACCTTCCAACAGGACAACAACCCTAAGAACACAGCCAAGACATTGGAGGAGTGGCTTCGGGACAAGTCTCTTGATGTACTTGACAAGTATCTTAATGTCCAGAGCCGGACTTGGACCCGATCGAACATCTCTGGAGAGACCTTAAAGTAGCTCTGCAGCAACGCTCCCCACCAAACTGACAGAGCTTGAGAGGATCTGCAGAGAAGAATGGGAGAAACTCCCCAAATACAGGTGTGCCAAGCTTGTAGAGTCATACCCAAGAAGACCAAAGGTGGTTCAACAAAGTACTGAGTAAAGAGTCTGAATACTTATGTAAATGTGATATTTCAGTATTTTATTTTTAACCAATTTGCTAAAATGTCTAACCTGACAACACAACACTACATAAAGAGAGACCCGAAGACGATACATAGCATGGCAACACAAAATGACAACAACATGGTAGCAACACAACATGGCAGGAGCACAAGACATAGTACAAACATTATTGGGCACAGACAACAGCACAAAGGGCAAGAAGGTAGAGACCATGATTGAGTCATTGAACGAAGAGATGGAGATAAAACTGTCCGGTTTGAGTGTTTTTTGCAGCTCGTTCCAGTTGCTAGATGTTGCAAACTGAAAAGAGAGCGACCCAGGGATGTGTTCGCTTTGGGGACCTTTAACAGAATGTGACTGGCAGAACGGGTGTTGTATGGGGAGGATGAGGGTTGCAGTAGGTGTCTCAGATAAGGGGGAGTGAACGGGTGTTGTATGTGGAGGATGAGGGCTGCAGTAGGTGTCTCAGATAGGGGGGAGTGAACGGGTGTTGTAGGTGGAGGATGAGGGCTGCAGTAGGTGTCTCAGATAGGGGGGAGTGAACGGGTGTTGTATGTGGAGGATGAGGGCTGCAGTAGATATCTCAGATAGGGGGGAGTGAACGGGTGTTGTATGTGGAGGATGAGGGCTGCAGTAGGTGTCTCAGATAGGGGGGAGTGAACGGGTGTTGTATGGGGAGGATGAGGGCTGCAGTAGATATCTCAGATAGGGGGGAGTGAACGGGTGTTGTATGTGGAGGATGAGGGCTGGCAGTAGATATCTCAGATAGGGGGGAGTGAACGGGTGTTGTATGTGGAGGATGAGGGCTGCAGTAGGTGTCTCAGATAAGGGGGCTGAGGCCTAAAATGACTTTGTAAATAAGCATCACATCTGTTGGTGCATTGTTGGTTCCATAGTGCCGCCATCAGGGACAAATTGGATCCATTCCAGTTGGATGAGTAAATATGTACTTTATACCGTGCTTGCCAAATATCAGAACTCAACATCAAACAGATCATACAAAATGCCCATTTTGACCTTTTCTTAATTACTTTAAAATTCTACTTCACCAAAAACCGCTGGACCGATCAAAACCCAATTTGGTTTGTAGCAGCTATCCACGGACATATTTAAACACAGTTATTTTCCAAGACTACATCAAACAACATGGCGCTACAAGCCAATGAACTTGCGTGACATTTTTTCCTGATAAACAGCACCACCATGTGCCGAACTGAACCATACTTTACAAGTTAGCTGGACTGACACCCCTGCTGAACCATACTTTACAACTTAGCTGGACTGACATCCCTGCTGAACCATACTTTACAACTTAGCTGGACTGACATCCCTGCTGAACCATACTTTACAACTTAGCTGGACTGACATCCCTGCTGAACCATACTTTACAACTTAGCTGGACTGACATCCCTGCTGAACCATACTTACAACTTAGCTGGACTGACATCCCTGCTGAACCATACTTTACAACTTAGCTGGACTGACATCCCTGCTGAACCATACTTTACAACTTAGCTGGACGACATCCCTGCTGAACCATACTTTACAACTTAGCTGGACTGACATCCCTGCTGAACCATACCTTACAACTAGTTGGACTGACCATCCCTGCTGAACCATACTTTACAACTTAGCTGGACTGACATCCCTTCTGAACAATACTTTAACAACTTAGCTGAGACTGACATCCCTGCTGAACATACTTTACAACTTAGCTGGACTGACATCCCTGCTGAACATACTTTACAACTTAGCTGGACTGACACCCCTGCTGAAACCATACTTTACAACTTAGCTGGACTGACACCCCTGCTGAACCATACCTTACAACTTAGCTGGACTGACACCCCTGCGGAACCATACTTTACAACTTAGCTGGACTGACATCCCTGCTGACCATACTTTACAACTTAGCTGGACTGACATCCCTGCTGAACCATACTTTACAACTTAGCTGGACTGACATCCCTGCTGACCCATACTTTACAACTTAGCTGGACTGACATCCCTGCTGAACCAGACTTACATTTACAACTTAGCTGGACGACACCCCTGCTGAACCATACTTTACAACTTAGCTGGACTGACATCCCTGCTGAACCATACATTTACAACTTAGCTAGGACTTGACAATCCTGCTGAACCATACTTTCCAAGCTTAGCTGGACTGACATCCCTGCTGAACATACTTACAACTTAGCTGGACTGACATCCCTGCTGAACCATACTTTACAACTTAGCTGGACTGACATCCCTGCTGAACCATACTTTACAACTTAGCTGGACTGACATCCCTGCTGAACCATACTTTACAACTAGCTGGACTGACATCCCTGCTGAACCATACTTTACAACTTAGCTGGACTGACATCCCTGCTGAACCATACTTACAACTTAGCTGGACTGACACCCCTGCTGAACCATACTTTACAACTTAGCTGGACTGACACCCCTGCCTGTTGTAGCTCCACCGTGTGGCCAATCTAAATGTGCTTACATATGTTGAGTTTTGACAGTGAACCAATTTTTGTCACAATACGAATATCCTTGTCTGCTTTGTATGCATTTATGTGTGAGACCACGCCCACATGAATGTTAATTGGGAAATAGCGGCCATGTTTTGTTACTAGTATGGAAATGATTGTGTTGATTAACCTTGGTCCATACATGCCACATGTCAAGTTTTGTGCAGATCCGTCAATCGGTGCGAGAGGAGTAGAGTTTCAGTGATTTTTCACAAATTCTAAATGGCGGAAAATCCATCATGGCGGACTTTATGGGTTCTTGAGGGAAATTTGTTCCTTGTGAGGAGAGGGACCTATGGACCAAATTTCATGACTCCAAGTCACACGGGGTGCGGGGGCTGACCTTTCAAAGTTAGCATATTCAATAGATTGTTATAGCGCCACCATGTGGCCAATTGGCATAGTGTTGCATGAGAGGGTGTGGCCTTTACCACGTCGCACAGTCCTGGGCCTTATCATCTCACGGGAATTATTATTCTCACCAAAACGGCAGAAAAGGAAACATACCAATAATGAATTGGAACAAATTCAATAGGGGTTCTCTTCTACAATTGGCAATACTATTTTATCAGGTTACAATAGATATGCACATCTACCATTCCAGTGTTTAATTGCTATATTGTAATTCCTTCGCCACCATGGCTTATTTATTGCCTTAACTTACCTCATTTGCACTCACTGTATATAGACTTTTTCTTTTCTTCTACTGTATTATTGACTGTATGTTTTGTTTATTCCATGTGTAACTCTGTGTTGTTATTTGTGTCGCACTGCTTTGCTTTATCTTGACCAGGTTGCAGTTGTAAATGAGAACTTGTTCTCAACTGGCCTACCTGGTTAAATAAAGGTTAAATAAATAAACAAACAAACAAACAAAAAACAATACAGATATACTTCAGACCGAATAAACACTGCCACCTTGTGTTCAGATAACGGAATCATGTGAAGACATAACAAAGCAGAATAAACGGTGCTGATGTGATTAACTCGGGGAACCGTCTATTGTGAAGTGTCCTATATTAGTAGGAACTGGGCTGCAGAGACCGGATGTAGGTTGTGTTTACTGTGATCAGGTAGTAAGTTACTTTGTATCAAGGATGTAGCCGAATGCTTTTTACCAAGGCCTTGGACGCAACACCTACAATATGCTTTCCAGGACAGACTGTTGGATTTGGATCGTATATAGGCTGCTGTTCAGTCGCTGTTTTTGGTCAGATGTGGCCAGACATTACGGACAAGATGGACGCGGTGGCTTCTGGGGGCTTACAGTACAATAACAGAGGGGTGTGTGAACACCGATATCCGTGTTTACGGAGGGGAAACCTGCATTCTCTGACTTCACAGTAAGAAGGCCTATTATTCATCCACTTATCACAGGCCTGTGTATTAGGCTATTGGACAGCGTGATGAAGAAGAAATAGGAATTCGGTTCAAATATTGTTTATTCCAAATCGGAGTTATACTGCCATTTCATTTGTAGGCTACCCCATCGAATAAAGGGTGTAGGTTTAGTATAGCCTTCAACAGTCTACATCCCCTTAATACTGTATTGTCACAAAGCCGTCCGTTCCAGCCAGTGATGCAGAATGACTGATCCAAACAGCAACACGGACTTTATGGCTGGCTACTCCGGTATCACCAGACTAAATGTAGCTGGCAGTGGGTTACCTCGTCGGACTGTGCTGAACTCTCCCCCTCCTCCAGGCAGACTGACGTCCCTGCGGTCCCGGGACCTGACTCTGGGCGGGTTCAAAAAGGTGATACCCAATGGGAACGCTCATACGGTATATCACAGACTACGCACTCAACCCATAGAGATAGATAGAGGACTCATCTTTGTATCTGTGCCGCCAGGGCCCTGCTCCAGGTATAAGCTAAATAAGCAGCCGCTTAGGGCCCCAGGCTGCTAAGGGGCCCCAGGCTGCTAAGACGCCCCCCTACTCAATTAGCCACGTCAGAAAAAAAAATGGATTGATAGTCTAGCCAGCCAATTTATCTAAACTAATCGTAGCCACATTTTTTATTTAATTTTATCTTTATTTAACTAGGCAAGTTAGTGAAGAACAAATTCTTATTTTCAATGACAGCCTTGTTCAGGGGCAGAACGACAGATTTTTACCTTGTCAGCTCAGGGATTCAATCTTACAACCTTTCGGTTACTAGTCCAATGCTCTAACCACTAGGCTACCTGCTGCCCCAGGTATACCGACCAGGCAACGCAGGGCACATGCAAAATTGCAGGAAATTAGCTGTAAAACGGCAACAACAAAAAATTGCTCTGCCCCATGGCAAAACGAGTAGAATTGCATGAAATGTTATACAATTGAAAAAATGTCTCTCTGCCCCATGCCAAACTGTGTAGAACTGTAGAAAACTTACTTTAAAACTGCAACATTATCTTCACCCCATGGCAAAAGGTGTAGAATGCCAGGAAATGTACTTTAAAAATAAATATAATCTCCACCATAAAGTGGGGGGCCACTAAAATGTAAATGTATTTAACCTTTATTTAACTAGGCAAGTCAGTTAAGAACAAATTCTTATTTACAATGACAGCCTACCAAAAGGCCTCCTGCGGGGACGGGGCTGTGATTGAAAATAAAAATAAATAAATATAGGACAAAAAACACACATCGCGACAAGAGAGACAACACAACACTACATAAACAGAGACCTAAGACAACATAGCAAGGCAGCAACACACAACACAGCATGGTAGCAACACAACATGGTAGCTGCACAAAAAAAATTGTACAAACATTGGTCACAGACAACAGTACAAAGGGCAAGAAGGTAGATGTTCTTCTTCACGATTGGCTGAACCCTCCTGATGACCCAGTTGGACATGACCCCAATAGGATCAGCCAATGAAGTTGAAGTCCCACCCAGTTGACTCCATTAAAATGGCGAAAGCCCGTGGTGCTGCCCGTGCTAATCCCATAGATAGAACAATGAGCCATATATTTCACCTGATGTATAAATGTGAAGCATCCGCTTGGCGTTTCCACTTACTACCAAATATGGTAGTGAGAGGAAGCCCAGTGGCCGGCGGTGGGAAAAGATGGAACGAGATGGATGTTGGCTGACATTCTGCTAATTTTCTCATCGATGAAACATTTGATCTCAATACAATTTTCTGTTCGAAAACAAGAATGAATATGTTTACGAACAGAGTGGACTACGTTTTGTAGACTTTACCCTTTTCCAACATATAAAAAATATACGTTGTTTAGGAGTGCAGACGATTTGAGTTATTGCACGACATATCCCATCGAGCCATGCGAGAAGAGGCTGCATGACGTCAGTTCCCAGACCAGTCAGCGTCCAGCTACGCCAATGACGTCGGTGGATCCGGGTCAAGTAGCAACGATATCATCCTTCTCCACCGTTATCTGACATATAACTCAAACCAGTCGTGACTGTTCAAAAACAATACATCATTTAAGTTTTTCCAGCGAATTTCTTAGTTACATAATTATATAAACTAGCAAATGAGTTTTGAAGTTGAAGGTGCAGTATTTATGAAGTTTGACAGTGACGAAAACTAACACGGCTAGTTTAGCCAGGGAAAACAAGCTAGAGACCGGATATAGCTGGGCGGACATGCGCACTAGGCTAATTCAGAACAGATTGTAGTTTTTATACCCTGATATCAGGAGCTGTCGGGGAAAAGTTTGATTAAACAATTCAGAGACAAAGGAATATCAGATGGGAAATATTTAAGGAGAGCGAATCGATATGCTATGCCAAAATCAGCTGTAAATGTCCATCGTAAAAGCTTAAAACTCTGTCTGCGTGAATCTGAATCCAGAAAATGAATGGTGAAGTCTCTTCCGGTCACGGTAGACTCATCGTCCTCGCCACTCTATTTTAAGTACTACTAAATAACCAGTCTACAGTGTAAACGGAAACACAGTGGGTGATGAACAAAAGGCAAATATACAGCTGTCCAGTGTCCTGTCACAAGCATTAAACAAAACAGTCATGATATTCAAATGTGACAAAAATAGTAGAAATTAATCATTTATATTTTTATTACAGAAAACCTTCGTACCCAATGTCCATTCTCTGAGGAAAAGTAAAGATGAGTGAGTGTGGACTGTATTGCTTGAAGACACATTCCATTAGACTACCAAGGATCCAGTTTAGAAGAATACATGTTAATGTTGATCACCTTCCCCCAGGTTAAAGGAAGAGGCCCATGTTGCACCAACGAAGGACAGAAGAGTGAGGGAGGACAGGCACAGGGAGAGAAGAGCGGAGAGAGAGAGCGCCCCCCTCAAACCATTCAGTCCCACTCCATCTTTGAACAGGGTCCTGCAGACACAGTAAAGAAACCAGGTGAATTGTACCTTCTCTGCCAGAAGATCTCTTGACTGTGTGTTATAGAAATAGGTTATTATTATGATCATTAGAAACAGTTGATTCCAGTGTGTCCTGTCCTCTGTTCTGTGCAGTGGGGTGGAGAGGGACCGACCTTAGAGACGGCAGCTCCTCTCCTGTAACTAAGTGTTTTAAGAAGGAGAGACGTACTTCAGAGGAAAACAATGATATGTTACACAAGCTTCAACGGGATGATGTGAGTAAAACACAGCCTTAATGACTAGTCAACCTATAGTAACACAGCCTTAATGACCAGTCAACCTATAGTAACACAGCCTTAATACTAGTCAACCTATAGTAACACAGCCTTATGACCAGTCAACCTATAGTAACACAGCCTTAATGACTAGTTAACCTAAAGTAACACAGCCTTAATGACTAGTCAACCTATAGTAACACAGCTTAATGACTAGTCAACCTAAGTACACAGCCTTAATGACTAGTCAACCTATAGTAACACAGCCTTAATGACTAGTCAACCTAAGTAACACAGCCTTAATGACTAGTCAACCTAAGTAACACAGCCTTAATGACTAGTCAACCTAAAGTAACACAGCCTTAATGACTAGTCAACCTAAAACACAGCCTTAATGACTAGTCAACCTATAGTAACACAGCCTTAATGACTAGTCAACCTATAGTAAAACAGCCTTAATGACTAGTCAACCTATAGTAACACACAGCCTTAATGACTAGTCAACCTATAGTAACACAGCCTTAATGACTAGTCAACCTATAGTAACACAGCCCTTAATGACTAGTCAACCTATAGTAACACACAGCCTTAATGACTAGTCAACCTATAGTAACACAGCCTTAATGACTAGTCAACCTATAGTAACACACAGCCTTATGACTAGTCAACCTATAGTAACACAGCCTTAATGACTAGTCAACCTATAGTAACACAGCCTTAATGACTAGTCAACCTAAGTAACACAATCTTAATGACTAGTCAACCTATAGTAACACAGTCTTAATGACTAGTCAACCTATAGTAACACAGCCTTAATGACTAGTCAACCTAAAGTAACACAGCCTTAATGACTAGTCGACCTAAAGTAAAACACACAGCCTTAATGACTAGTCAACCTAAAGTAAAACACACAGCCTTAATGACTAGTCAACCTAAAGTAAAACACACAGCCTTAATGACTAGTCAACCTAAAGTAAAACACACAGCCTTAATGACTAGTCAACCTATAGTAACACACACAGCCTTAATGACTAGTCAACCTATAGTAAACACACAGCCTTAATGACTAGTCAACCTATAGTAACACACACAGCCTTATTGACCAGTCAACCTATAGTAACACAGCCTTAATGACTAGTCAACCTATAGTAACACAGCCTTAATGACTAGTCAACCTAAAGTAACACAATCTTAATGACTAGTCAACCTATAGTAACACAGTCTTAATGACTAGTCAACCTATAGTAACACAGCCTTAATGACTAGTCAACCTAAAGTAACACAGCCTTAATGACTAGTCGACCTAAAGTAACACAGCCTTAATGACTAGTCGACCTAAAGTAAAACACACAGCCTTAATGACTAGTCAACCTAAAGTAAAACACACAGCCTTAATGACTAGTCAACCTAAAGTAAAACACACAGCCTTAATGACTAGTCAACCTAAAGTAACACAGCCTTAATGACTAGTCAACCTATAGTAACACGCCTTAATGACTAGTCAACCTATAGTAACACACACAGCCTTATTGACCAGTCAACCTATAGTAACACAGCCTTAATGACTAGTCAACCTATAGTAACACAGCCTTAATGACTAGTCAACCTATAGTAACACAGCCTTAATGACTAGTCAACCTATAGTAACACAGTCTTAATGACTAGTCAACCTATAGTAACACAGCCTTAATGACTAGTCAACCTAAAGTAACACACACAGCCTTAATGACTAGTCAACCTATAGTAAAACACACACACAGCTTAATGACTAGTCAACCTATAGTAAAACACACAGCCCACAGCCTTAATGACCAGTCAACCTATAGTAACACAGCCTTAATGACTAGTCAACCTATAGTAACACACACAGCCTTAATGACTAGTCAACCTATAGTAACACACACACAGCCGCTTAATGACTAGTCAATCTATAGTAACACACACAGCCTTAATGACTAGTCAACCTATAGTACACACACAGCCTTAATGACTAGTCAACCTATAGTAACACACAGCCTTAATGACTAGTCAACCTATAGTAAAACACAGCCCTTAATGACTAGTCAACCTATAGTAAAACACACAGCCTTAATGACTAGTCAACCTATAGTAAAACACACAGCCTAAGACAACCTATAGTAACACACAGCCTTAATGACTAGTCAACCTATAGTAAACACACGCCTTAATGACTAGTCAACCTATAGTAACACAGCCTTAATGACTAGTCAACCTATAGTAACACAGCCTTAATGACTAGTCAACCTAAGTAACACAGCCTTATGACTAGTCAACCTATAGTAACACAGCCTTAATGACTAGTCACCTATAGTAACACACACACGCCTTAATGACTAGTCAACCTATAGTAACACACACAGCAGCCTTAATGACTAGTCAACCTAAGTAACACACACAGCCTTAATGACTAGTCAACCTATATAACACAGCCTTAATGACTAGTCAACCTAAAGTAACACAAAAAACACACAGCCTTAATGACTAGTCAACCTATGTAACACATAGACAGTCAACCTAAAGTACACAGCCTTAATGACCAGTCAACCTAAAGTAACACAGCCTTAATGACTAGTCAACCTATGGTAACCAGCCTTAAT
>NW_021822938.1:0-82489 GCF_901001165.1 Salmo trutta | reverse complement strand
AGGCCACTATAAAATGTGCAGTTTTGTCAAACAACACAATGCCACAGATGTCTCAAGTTTTGAGGGAGCATGCAATTGGCATGCAATACAGGAATGTACATCAGAGCTGTTGCAAGAGAATTGAATGTTAATTTCTCTACCATAAGCTGCCTCCAACGGTACCTAATATATTTATTTTATTTAAATTGACTGATTTACTTATATGAACTGAAACTCAGCAAAATCTTTGAAATTGTTGCATGCTGCATTTGTTTTTGTTTACCCATTTAAAAAAACATACAAAACCCCCACCCCACACAATAATTTAAACTTCATACCCTGCACTTAATTCCTATTCCTTTTGCTTACTTCTTTGTTTAATTTCATGTAAGCTTCATTATAATCATTGCGAAGGCTCATGTTGTTACCCCTAACCTCAGACCACCCCTCCCTTGCCACTCTCCTCACTTGTCCCCACTATGCTTTCTTATTCCTGTTGGTGAATGCATGGTGGAGCCATTTTATGTTTTTCCTTTCCATGTTGTGCGTGACTGACAAAGTGAGTACCTTTCATTATTGAAGATTATGTATAAATGTTAATATTAAGATACTTTTAGTTTGATCCTAAAGTTTATATGCTGCTGCTGCCATATGCCTTGGTACAATATACTGTCAGTCCAGCATGTAAGATACAGTTGAAGTCGGAAGTTTACGTACACTTAGGTTGGAGTCATTAAAACTTGTTTTTCAACCACTCCACAAATTTCTTGTTAACAAACTATAGTTTTGGCAAGTCGGTTAAGACATCTACTTTGTGCATGACATAAGTAATTTTTCCAACAATTGTTTACAGACTATTTCACTTATAATTCACTATCACAATTCCAGTGGATCAGAAGTTTACATAGACTAAATTGACTGTGCCTTTAAACAGCTTGGAATATGATGTCATGGCTTTAGAAGCTTCTGATAGGCTAATTGACATAATTTGAGTCAATTGGAGGTATACCTGTGGATGTATTTCAAGGCCTACCTTCAAACTCAGTGCCTCTTTGCTTGACATCATGGGAAAATAAAATAAAATCAGTCAATACCTCCTAAAGAAAGTCTGGTTCATCCTTGGGAGCAATTTCCAAATGCCTGAAGGTTCCACGTTCATCTGTACAAACAATAGTACGCAAGTATAAACGACATGGGACCACGCAGCCGTCATACCGCTCTGGAAGGAGACGCGTTCTGTCTCCTAGAGATGAACGTACTTTGGTGCGAAAAGTGAAAATCAATCCCAGAACAACAGCAAAGGACATTGATAAGATGCTGGAGGAAACAGGTACAAAAGTATCTATTTCCACAGTAAAACATGTCCTATATCAACATAACATGAAAGACCGCTCAGCAATGAAGAAGCCACTGCTCAAAACCACCATAAAATAGCCATACTACGGTTTGCAACTGCACAAGGGGAGAAAGATCATACTTTTTGGAGAAATGTCCTCTGGTCTGATGAAACAAAAATAGAGCTGTTTGGCCATAATGACCATTGTTATGTTTTGGAGGGAAAAGGGGGATGCTTGCAAGCCAAAGAACACCATCCCAACCGTGAAGCATGTGGGTGACAGCATCATGTTGTGGGGGTGCTTTGCCGCAGGAGGGACTGGTGCACTTCACAAAATAGATGGCATCTTGAGGTAGGAAAATTATGTGGATATATTGACGTAACATCTCAAGACATCAGTCAGGAAGTTAAGGCTTGGTCGCAAATGGGTCTTCCAAATGGACAATGACCCCAAGCATACTTCCAAAGTTGTGGTAAAATGGCTTAAGGACAACAAAGTCAAGGTATTGGAGTGGCCATCACAAAGCCCTGACCTCAGTCCTACAGAAATTTTGTGGACAGAACTGAAAAAGCGTGTGCGAGCAAGGAGGCCTACAAACCTGACTCAGTTACACCAGCTCTGTCAGGAGGAATGGGCCAAAATTCACCCAAATATTTGTGGGAATCTTGTGGAAGGCTACCTGAAACATTTGACCCAAGTTAAACAATTTAAAGGCAATGCTACCAAATAGTAATTGAGTGTATGTAAACTTCTGACCCACTGGGAATGTGATGAAAGAAATAAAAGCTGAAATAAATAATTCTCTCTACTATTATTCTGACATTCCACATTCTTAAAATAAAGTGGTGATCCTAACTGACCTAAGACAGGGAATTGTTACTAAGGTTAAATGTCATGAATTGTGAAACTGAGTTTAAATGTGTTTGTCTAAGGTGTATGTAAACTTCCAACTTCAACTCTATATCCTCAGTTTGTTTAGTAAGATGCATTTCAGTTTATTCTACTTTCAGGCATCCGGTTCTTTGTCCTCTGTACCTGCGTTGCTTCCTCTTGCAAATAACGGGGATGTCGGCCCTGCCGGGTGTTTGGAGAATGTCTTGTGCGTCTTGTTTTTGAAGAAAAAATCTTTGTCTAATCCGAGGTGACCGATCGCTGTCCTGATATCCAGAAGCTCTTTTTTTGTCGTAAGATACGGTTGTAGAAACATTATGTACAAAATAAGTTACAAATAACACGAAAATAAACACATAATAACACAATTGGGTGGGTGCCCGTAAAACTGCTGCCATTTCGTCCGGGGTCATTTTAGCCATTTACAACGACTGCCTACCGGGCAACAGTGGTTTAACTGCCTTGTTCAGGGGCAGAACGCCAGATTTTGACCTTGTCAGCTCGGGGATTCGATCCAGCAATCTTTTGGTTACCGGACCAACGCTCTAACCACTAGGCTACCTGCCACCCCCTGTAAAAATGTTACATAACCTGTTGAGGCCACGGGTTAGCAATGAACCCTGAGACGGGATTGCTAGCAAGGCTGGAAATTCAAAACATCAAAAATCTAATAATTTCAATTTCTCAAACAATCAACTATTTTACACCATTTAAAGATAAACATCTCCTTAACTAACCACATTGTTCGATTTTCAAAGAGGCTTTACGGCAAAAGCATAAAGTTAGATTATGTTAGGACAGTACATAGCCACAAAAGTACAAACATCCATTTTCAATTCAAGGTCAGGCGTCACCAAAAGCAGAAACCAGCTAAAATTATGCACCAACCTTTGACAATCTCCATCAGATGACACTCCTAGGACATTATGATATACAATACATGCATTTTTTGTTCCATCAAGTTCATATTTATATCCAAAAACCGCATTTTACAGTAGCGGTGAAATTCTGATTTTTTTCTTCTCTGAAATGCTTCCGGTGAACAACGTTACAATTTTCAAAATTACTATTCGAAAACATTGGTAAATTATAATATTGTCATTCAAATAATTATAGTTTAACATTTCGTAAATGATACTGTCTTGCCAGATTTCAAAATAACTTTACTGGGAAATCACAAGTTGCAATAAACCGGGTGCTGTGCTAAGAACAATAAGCTAGCCTAATTAGCTTAGCATCATCTTGTAACCATGTAATATCAATAATACTATTGTCAATAATCCATTACCTTTGATTATCTTCATCCATTGGCAGTTCCAGGAATTCCAGGTCCACAACAAATGTGGTTTCTTTTGACAAAGTATTATTGATATCCAAATAACTCCAAGTTGTTCCATGTTGTTAGCGCTTCGGTGGCTACTAAAAAGTAGCGCGGGGGGGGTGTGAAGTCACGGCAAAAGTTAAAAAAGTTACAAAAATAATCTATTTACGTTTGTTCAAACATGTCAAACGTTGTTTAGCATCAATCTTTAGAGCCATTTTTAACGTGAAACATCAGTAATGTTTCAACCCGACTTCACCTGTGCCTAGAAAAACGTTTTTTAAAAATGTCTCGTGTCTCATGATTGCGCAGGTGCAGGCCATAATGGAAGTGACGACATCCCACGGACGTCAACTTCAATGCATTCTAATTTGCTCCCTGTTAATCATAGAAGCTTCAAACAACTTTATGACATCTGACATCTAGTGGAAGCCGTAGGAGTTGCGAACTGAATCCTTTCTCACTATGGTATCTAATAAACAATGACACTAAATAGTACAGCCACAAAATTCTCATTTTTTTTTAATCTATTTTTCTCAGGTTTTTGCCTGCAATATGAGTTTTGTTATACTTACAGACACCATTCAAACTGTTTTAGAAAATTCAGAGTGTTTTCTATCCGAATGTGTTAATAATATGCATATCCTAGCTTCTGAGTTGGTGTAGTCGGCAGTTAAAAATGGGCACATATTTTTTTCAAAATTCTCAATACTGCCACCGTGGCCCGTAGAGGTTTTAAGTAAAAATACTTTAAAGTACTACTTAAATCGTTTTTGGGGGCATCTGTACTTTACTATTTATATTTTTGAAGAATCTTACTTCACTATATTCCTCAAGAAAATAATGTACTTTTTACTGCATACATTTTCCTTGACACCCAAAAGTACTCGTTACATTTTGAATGCAGGAAAATGGACAGGAAATGGTCCAATTCAAGCACTTATAAAAAGAACAACCTTGGTCATCCCTACTGTCTGATCTGGCAGACTCACTAAACAGACATGCTGCATTTGTAAATGACGTTGGATTGTACCCCTGGCTATCTGTAAATAAATAAAAAAACAAGAATATTGGTATATTGGTTTGCTCAATATAAGGTATTTGAAATTTGATAAGTATATTTTAGCAATTACATTTACTTTTGATACTTAAGTATATTTAAAACAAATACTTTTAGACTTTCACTCAAGTATTATTTTACTTTTACTTGAGTCATGTGAGGGAAAATGTTATGTTTGAGTGTATAGGATCGTACACAGATCGTATTTTTTTTTTTTTCACCTTTATTTAACCAGGTAGGCAAGTTGAGAACAAGTTCTCATTTACAATTGCGACCTGGCCAAGATAAAGCAAAGCAGTTCGACAACATACACCAACACAGAGTTACACATGGAGTAAACAACATACAGTCAATAATACAGTAGAAAAAAATAAGACTATATACAATGTGAGCAAATGTGAGATAAGGGAGGTAAAGGCAAAAAAATGCCATGGTGGCAAAGTAAATAAAGTATAGCAAGAAAAACACTGGAATGGTAGATTTGTAGTTTGAAGAAAGTTCAAAGTTCAAATCTAAATAATATGGTGCAAAGGAGCAAAATAAATAAAATAAATAATACATACAGTAGGGGAAGAGGTAGTAGTTTGGGCTAAATTATAGATGGGCTATGTACAGGTGCAGTGATCTGTGAGCTGCTCTGACAGCTGGTGCTTAAAGCTAGTGAGGGAGATAAGTGTTTCCAGTTTCAGAGATTTTTGTAGTTCGTTCCAGTCATTGGCAGCAGAGAACTTGAAGGAGAGACGACCAAAGGAGGAGTTGGCTTTAGGGGTGACCAGAGAGATATACCTGCTGGAGCGCGTGCTACAGGTGGGTGCTGCTATGGTGACCAGTGAGCGGAGATAAGGGGGGACTTTACCTAGCAGGGTCTTGTAGATGACCTGGAGCCAATGTGTTTGGCGACGATTATGAAGTGAAGGCCAGCCAACGAGAGCATACAGGTCGCAGTGGTGGGTTGTATATGGGGCTTTGGTGACAAAACGGATGGCACTGTGATAGACTGCATCCAGCTTGTTGAGTAGGGTATTGGAGGCTAATTTGTAAATGACATCGCCGAAGTCGAGGATTGGTAGGATGGTCAGTTTTACGAGGGTATGTTTGGCAGCATGAGTGAAGGATGCTTTGTTGTGAAATAGGAAGCCAATTCTAGATTTCACTTTGGATTGTAGATGATTGATGTGAGTCTGGAAGGAGAGTTTACAGTCTAACCAGACACCTAGGTATTTGTAGTTGTCCATTTATTTATGTTTAGCATAAATGCTGCTTTTCTAATAACCAACTCGGTTGGGTTCATGCTAGTGACTGATTGATTGTGCATACTGATTGATTCTACATAGGAGGAATACTCACTAGCATTGTATAAGCAATTTGGCAGTATGCCCAGAACATTGCTCTGGGACCAAGAGGAGTATCTCAGTTTCAAGGTCTCAGCTTTGAGAGAAGAAGCCTTGTAATGTATCGGTCAGTCTGGTTTTCATCAAGCTGTTTGTTCAAGAGGAAGCTTCTTACTGTAACAAGTGCCTGTAATCTGGTTCAGGTTATTAATCAACCTACCAGGGTGTTTAGAAACACTACAGGAACAAGATGATACACATGTATCGATCACATTTTTACTAAGACTGTACAAGCTGTATCCTTACCCATTGGATGCAGTGATCACAATATAGTGACGATATCCAGGTAAGCCAAAGTTCCAACAGCTGGGCCTAAAGTAGTGTATAAGATATCATAAAAAATATTTTGCTGTGACTCTTATGTGGATGATGTTAAAACATATTTGTTGGTCTGATGTGATTAATGAGCAGCATCCAGATGCTGCATTTGATGAATTTATGTAATTGCTTCTTCCAATTATTGATAAACATGCACCTGTTAAGAAACTGACTGTTAGAACTGTTAACTCGGTTGGATTGAAAGAGATGGGGCAAAAGGAGTGGCTAATAAGGCTGGCTACACATCTGACGGGCTGACTTACTGAAAATTGAGAAATTATGTGACTAAACTCAAAAAATGAAGAAACTGTATAATGAAGCCAAGATCAAAAACTTTGCAGTACTTTAAATGAAATTATGGGCAGAAAGACAAGTTCAACTCTTATTTTCTTGAATCAGATGGTTTATTCATCACAAAACCAATTGACGTTGCCAATTATTTTAATGATTGCCCACTTTGCCAATGAAGTAAACTTAGGCAGGAAATGCCAACAATGAACAGTGAGCCATTGTATTCATGCATAACAAAATGATAATGAAAGAAAAGCATTGCAAGTTTTCATTCTGTAAAGTTAGTGTGGGAGAGGTGGAAAAATGATTGTTATTGATCAATAATGACAAACCTCCTGGAATTGACAACTTAGAGGGAAAGCCACTGAGGAATGTAGCTGACTCTATAGCCACTCCTTTCTGTCATATATCTTTAATCTGAGCCAAGAGGAAAGTCTTTGTCCTCAGGACTGGAAGGAAGCCTAAGTAATTCCGCTACCCAAGAGCGGTAAATCGGCCTTTACTGGTTCTAACAGCAGACCTATAAGCTCTTAGCAAAGTGTTGGAAAAAATTGTTTGACCAAATACAATGCTATTTCTCTGTAAATAAGTTAAGACTTTCAGCATGCTTATAGAGAAGGGCACTCAACATGTACTGCTCTGACACAAATGACTGATGATTGGTTGATAGAAATTGATAATAAGAATATTGTGGGAGCTGTACTATTAGATTTCAGTGCAGCCTTTGATATGATTGACCATAACCTGTAGTTAAAAAATGTATGTGTTATAGTTTTTCAACCTCTGCCATATTGTGGATTCAGAGATATCTATCTAATAGAACTCAAATTGTTTTCTTTAATGGAAGCTTCTCTAATGTCAAATATGTAAAGTGTGGTGTACCGCAGGGCAGCTCTTTAGGCCCTCTACTCTTTTCTATTTTTACCAATGACCTGCCACTGGCAATAAACAAAGCATGTGTGACCATGTATGCTGATGATTCAACCATATACGCATCAGCAACCACAGCTATTGAAGTCACTGAAACCCTTAACAAAGAGTTGCAGTCTGTTTTGGAATGGGTGGCCAGTAATAAACTGATCCTGAACATCTCTAAAACTAAGAGCATTGTATTTGGTACAAATCATTCCCTAAGTTCTAGACCTCAGCTGAATCTGGTAATGAATGGTGTGGCAGTTGAACAAGTTGAGGAGACTAAATTACTTGTCATTACCTTAGATTGTAAACTGTCATGGGCAAAACATATATACTTTTTTAAAATTGAACCTTTATTTAACTAGGCAAGTCAGTTAAGAACAAATTCTTATTTACAATCACGTCCTACCGGGGAACAGTGGGTGAATTGCCTTGTTCAGGGGCAGAACAACAGATTTGTACCTTTTTACCTTTACATATAGATTCAATGGTTGTAAAGATGGGGAGAGGTCTGTCCATAATAAAGATATGCTCTGCTTTTTTAACACCACACTCCAAAAAGCTCTGCAGGCTCTAGTTTTGTTTAATCTTGATTATTGTCCAGTGCTGCAAGGAAATACCTAGTTAAGCTGCAGCTGGGCCAGAACAGTGGCATGTCTTGCTCTTCATTGTTATCAGAGGGCCGATAAATACTATGCATGCCCGTCTCTCTTGGCTAAGTGTTGAGAGACTGACTGCATTCATGTGTTGAATATCCCAAATTGTTTGTATAGTCAACTTACACACAGCTCTGACACACAAACTTACCTCACCAGACATGCCACCAGGATCTCCGTTCCATCTCATATTGCTCAAATAAACAGCAAACCTGGTTTTAAAAAAAACAGATAAAGCAACACCCTCACGGCACAATGCCTCTGCCCTATTTGACCTAGATAGTTTGTGTGTATGCATTGATATATAGCCAACGTCTGACATTAAACTTTTTTTTTGTAGTTCTGTCCTTGAGCTGTTCTTGTCTATTAATGTTCTGTATTATGTCATGTTTTGTGTGGACCCCAGGAAGAGTAGTTGCTGCTTTTGCAACAGCTAATGGGGATCCTATTAAAATATCAATACAGAATACCAGTCACATGCAGGAGTCAGTCACATGCAGGAACCAACATTAATAATGTAAATCATACTTATATGACTTGTTTGTGTAGCAGTATATAAGAACTGAGAGGGAACGCCCTTTTCAGAGTTTTCATAAAGCTTGGATTGAGTTTGTGAACCTATCTGGCCTTGATAATAAAGATTGATTCATTTACATTTAGTTTAAGTCCTTAGTGGTGAATTTCCACGACAATTTTGGCATCACGAACCCTGTGTTTGATCTTCTTGATGTGATCCATCAGTGAAGGTTTTGGGAATGCATAAAGGGAAATTACCATCACACTAAAAGAGGACGAGGACCCGCCCGTAACAGACTTTCACTGTGGGACACGTCTGGGAGGAAACACAACATTTACGAAACCTAGAAGGACAACTCAGCTGATTTCAGTAAGTCATTTTAAATGATTGTATAAAAATAAATAATATAAACAATTAAACTGACCATAAAAATGAGGAAAGGTAAGAGAAGGCTATAACTAGTCTTAGGAGAAGGTTAGAGTGAGAACAGGAAAAGCCCCACTGATAATTGTCTATGTGGTCTGGGAACCTCTGGTAATAGCATGAGGTGCTATTCTATATGTATAGGAAGTGGCAAGATTATAGAGACTATAGCATTTATGACTATATAGACTATAGAGACTGAGAGACGTTAGATACTTAGCGACTATAAATACTATAGAGGAACTGTTGAAGATACATATGTATGCATAGGAGGTAATGACAAGAACATAGTTGAAGATGCATGAGGAGTAATAAGGGAGATCACTGAGTGTGTTTGGGAATAGTGAATGTGGATGTGAGTATTGACAAATTAACTGAACAGGAGTTTAGCCCCGCTGTGAGAATTGTGTGAATGTGGGATGATGTGTTAAACTGGAAGTTTTTTCTATGAGTTCAACAAGGGATTTAGTATGGGATAGGGAAATAGTAAGAGTAGGATGGGGGATCCGTGCTAGGAACCAAAAGGGCCATGTAGTGTAATGGCTAAAACATTTGGTAAGTGGATACTGAACAAAACAAGACTGTACAAGATGGGACACTGAGCACAGAAAAACTGGAGTCTGAGAGGCTAACTTGAACAGAAAGGACAAACGAAAAAAAAAGAAGCCTGGCTCGCCTTTCTCCAAGGGGGAACCCTTTCATGGGTGCAATTCCCTCTGAAGAAAGTTTGACTTTTATCCTGAACGTGGAGTGGGGAGAGGGCAAATGGAGACAACGATTTCAATACCACTCTGGCTGCACAGTAAATTTATTAGGAAGAGATTTGATGTGTAAAATGAATTTATCAGTTGCCTGTACTGAAGAAGGTTTGTCATTGGGATTAAGAGAAAATGTAATCTTCCCGTGCCTGATGAACTGTTACTATGCTTGGCACCTGAATGATCAACATGTTGAGGGAGCCGTTGCATGCCAACGAGGAAATGTCTAAACACCTACATTGCATGGCTGCTGTTCCCTCATGCAAAGAGGAACATGTATACCGTTCTGCTGGTGTACATCAATCTTTAAGTCATACCAGATTCTCAATTGAAATGAGGTCTGGGCTTTGACTAGGCCATTCCAAGACATTTAAATGTTTCCCCTTAAACCACTCAAGTGTTGCTACAGCAGTATGCTTAGGGTCATTGTCCTGCTGGAAGGTGAACCTCCGTCCCAGTCTCAAATCTCTGGAGGACTGAAACAGGTTTCCCTCAGGAATTTCCCTGTATTTAGCGCCATACATCATTACTTCAATTCTGACCAGTTTCCCAGTCCCTGCCGATGATAGAAAAACATCCCCACAGTATGATGCTGGCACCACCATGCTTCACTGTGGGGATGGTATTCTTGGGATGATGAGAGGTGTTGGGTTTACGCCAGACAGTCTTTTTCCTTGATGGCCAAAAGCTCAATATTTGTCTCATCTGACCAGAGTACCTTCTTCCATATGTTTGGGGAGTCTCCGACATGCCTTTTGGCGAACACCAAACCTGTTTGCTTATTTTTTTCTTCAACTTTGTGCGGATTAGTGGGACGCTAGCGTTTCGAAAACCTCCGGTGACATTGCAGAGTGCCAAAT
Source organism: Salmo trutta (assembly GCF_901001165.1). Classification (NCBI taxonomy): domain Eukaryota; kingdom Metazoa; phylum Chordata; class Actinopteri; order Salmoniformes; family Salmonidae; genus Salmo; species Salmo trutta. The sequence goes on along the minus strand of NW_021822938.1, from coordinate 71,772 downwards.
TCAAATTAAATTACTATAAATATTTAACTTTCATGAAATCACAAGTGCAATACATCGAAATAAAGCTTAATTTGTTGTTAATCCAGCCGCTGTGTCATATTTCAAAAAAGCTTTACGGCGAAAGCAAACCATGCGATTATCTGAGGACAGCGCCCAGCACACATGCATTACAAATCATTTTCAACCAGGGAGTTGCGACACAAAAGTCAGAAATAGCGATATAATATCCCTTACCTTTGAAGATCTTCTTCTGTTGGCATTCCAAAAGGTCCCAGTTACATTACAGATGGTCCTTTTTTCGATAAAGTCCTTTTTTATCCATAAAAACTCGGTTTATCTGGCGCGCTTCAGTCAATAATCCATTCGGTTTCCCTCCTCCAAAATGCATACAAAATGAATCCCAAACGTTACCACTAAACTTATCCAAACAAGTCAATCAACGTTTATAATCAAACCTTAGGTACCCTAATACACAAATAAACAATAAAATTTAAGATGGAGAAACGTTATTGTCTTTACCGGAGAAAAATACCAGAGAACGTGCTCTCATTCACGCGCTTGGAAACACTACAGCCAAAATGGGAGCCACCTAGATAAACTACAATTTCTGGCTGATTTTTTCCAAAAACCAGCCTGAAACTCATTCTAAAGACTGTTGACATCTAGTGGAAGCCTTAATAACTGCAATAGGGCACGATTTTGCCCTATTATAAAAGTGCCAGCCATTGAAATCAGTGGTAGGATGAATAGTTTTTTTTTGGGATGGTTTTTTCCCTCGGGGTTTCGCCTGCCATTTCAGTTCTGTTACACTCACAGACATTATTTTAACAGTTTTAGAAACTTTGTGTTTTCTATCCAAATCAACCAATTATATGCATATCCTAGCTTTTTGGCCTGAGTAGCAGGCAGTTTACTTTGGGCACGCTTTTCATCCAGATGTCAAAATACACCCCTATCCCAAAGAAGTTAAGCAAGGGCTTTTTTCTGGCCACTCTTCTGTAAAGCCCAGCTCTGTGGAGTGTACGCCTTAAAGTGGTCCTATGGACAGATACTCCAATCTCCGCTGTGGAGCTTTGCAGCTCCTTCAGGGTTATCTTTGGTCTCTTTGTTGCCTCTCTGATTAATGCTTGGTCCGCGAGTTTTGGTGGGCGGCCCGCATGCTAGAGCACCCCTGGTGCCTAACACTTACCATTTTATCCCAGGTGCCTCCAGGTAGTTGTTGTTGATTTAGCTAATGCTTTCTTTCTCTTCTCTTCTTTTGTTGCTCCTGGAGGGAGTATTTTGGTTCAGTATGTTGACAATTTGTTGATTTGCTCACAATCAGAGGAGATATGTCACGAGGACACTTGGGCATTGTGGATTTTTTTTTGGGGGGGGGGCAGAAAAGATAATGAAGTTTTCCCCAGCAAGATGCAATTATGCTGGAGTTCCATTAAATATTTGGATAATGACATTACTTCTAAGGGTCGCGCCCTCTCCAACGATAGATCATAGGCAATTCATTTGTTCAACCACTGCAGGATTGTATATATGGAGGCGAGTGAAGTTGAGATCGGTAGTGGCTGCTACTGAGGCTGTTTTGGCATGTTCTGATATTGTGGCAATGTCTCCTCTAACCGACATGTGCCCCATTAAGTGCACGCAATTATTGCACAGGCAAGAATGGCTCATTTGACACCTGCGAGACTGCTAGACTACCAGAACATTCTGTTGACAATGTCCCATGTTACTCTGAAATGATGTATAATTCTTAAAACACTTTAACTCTTCTCCCTACAGCAGATGCCTGTTAAGACCATGACTGTGATTTAGCTAGTGAAGCTGACTGTAGACCTAGGTTGGACTTGAGAGAGACCCCGTTAGACAATCCAGACTGAGTTTTTTGTAGATGGGTCTGCTCAGAGAAATGAAGAAGAGTCTCACACTTATTTACACAGGCGGCAGAATTATTTGGCCTGACTAGAGTTTGTATTTTGGAAAAGGACAGCTCTGTTAACATTTACACTGATATAAATATATATATATATATATTTGGTGTAGTGCATGATTTTGTAACATTGTGGAAGAGTACAAGGTTTTTGACCTCGTCTTGAAAACAGATTGCAGACAGTAATCTTGTTTCGTCTCTGTTACAGGCTGTGTCAGGGACATACTTCCTTTGAAGATAACATTTCTAAATTGGATACTTCATCTTCTGTCCCCCCCACCCTTCTACAGATGGCAGCAGTTCCTGCTTCCAGTAGCCATTTCTCTGTTAATGACTTTGCAGGCAACGGCTGATGCATCAGAGAAGGACGCCTCGGGTGTATGGCTGGACGAGTGGAGCAGACCAGCCATGCCCTGTTGTATCTTCCAATTCCTTGCCAAATTATCAAGACCATGTGTCAAAAGGAGGGATGGTAAATAAATATTTGTGTACAGTAGGTTTTACTGTGTTTGCAAAAATATTATTTGGTGGTGGGGTTGTACAATGTTTGATTTGCATGACTAACAAACTCTGAAAACATTATTTATTAAACTAATTGGTGAAATAAGCCTGACATGGGTAAAGGTGTTTCCACTGGCACTGATGAGTATGAGCGGCTGATCCCACACAGTTACTGATCTCTCTCCACACAAGGTGCTGACAGACTAGGTTTCTCCTTTTCCCCATAACAGGTTGTCCCTGCACGGAATGGAGGAAGTCTTTAGAACCTTAACAGTGTTCTAAAGACTCATTTCCCTCGGGTGAAGGCGTCTTTGCCGAACTTGGCAGGTGGAGCTGAGCAGTATTTGAACCCAGGTGATTTCGTGGTGGTCAAAGACTTCCGGAGAAACCAGACAGATCGTGAGATGAATCCTGAGTCAAAGGGACCAACGCAGGCCCTGAGTAGTCACCTAGAAGTAGATGGTCATTGGAGAAGGAGAGCCCTGCTGGGCCCCCATATCCAAGAAGACTGATGGAATGGCCACTACCAAGTTTTCTGATGAGTATGACTGTCTAAAGGGTTTGGGATATAAGCCTCTTGGCGCATTTTGTAGGCTTTTATAACAGCTTCCAATTAAAAATATCATCGCCATGTTAAATCAGAGGCTTCGTCAATAATTAAATGAAATTAACCAGCCACAATAGGGACGCCCCTCAGAGGAAACACAATCATTAATACAGCAATACCCTCAGATAAAAGTAGACCAATCCGGTAAACATACAGGGGGGAAATTCCTATGTTGGTAGATATAGTAGGTGCTTAAATGCTTATGGAATTTCCTCCACCCCGGTAATACATTTTGAAACAAAACTCATGCCCTATTCCATAGGACCAATGAATGTTGAAAATGAGTTTCTGTATTCACCCACCCAAACGTGTAACTTCTTAGGGAGAGACTTATTAACTAAACTTAATGCTACAATTTATTGTACCCTAGATGAAGTTTTCGTTGATATCCCAAACAATGAGAAATTACACCAATGAGTAAGCAGGCAAAAAAGCAGGAGGAGAGTGGGTCTGACATTGTTTCCCAGTCTATCCTGTCTCAGGTGCCAGACTCATTATGGACAGATCACTCCAATGACAGTGGACTGATAGTCAGTGCTCGAAAGAAACTCTATTCTCGAGAGCTACATTAAAAAGGAAGCTCCCTCCAAAGTGTATCTCTCCACTTCTGAATTGGCTGGTATTTTATAATTTCGGCTCATCACTTATGAATCTCAAAATAATAGACATTTGGTGAGTGCAAAACAGAAAGTGAATATCGAACAGAAATTGATAATAAATATAGAGTAACATTGTTAGGGTAGACTGAAATGAAAACATGCCTTCCAATAATGAAAAAGTTACCATGTTTGTATTGTTTGTTTTTTAAGCTAACAATAGGGGTAAAAGCAGAACATAGTTTGAGAGTGATCCATGTGCATTAGCAGTAGTGATTGAGAGGGTTTTTCCTATTGGGAAGAGCAGAGGGTTCCTAGTTGAAGGAAACCAATATGGAGACTAGTGAAAGTAAACAAAGATTCATGGTACTCATGATCTATCAGTTGATGTCAAATGTAATGAGTGTTGACAGTATGTGAATGGTAATATTAGTGGCTTTCAGATAAAACTCTAATAATGCAATATGTTAGTAATTTGAAGAAGTAAACATTTCGATACAAGGTCACGTGACAAACAGAGGGATTGAGCCTTGGGACTGATTATATTAGATGCTGCCATCTGGTGATTGGTTTAAAGATACGCTTCCTGTGGACCAATGGATAAGTCGCCAGTGAAAGTCAGTGTTACTCACTGAACTCAAACAGGCTGTAAGGGACACAGTGGGAAAATTTGGGACAGTGGTATGAATAATTGAATAAGATACGTTTTTGACAATTTCCAATTATTATTTCTCAATTCGGTAGTTTGAATACACCAGTGAGTTAAATAAGAAGGTAATGTAATCTAAAACTGTTACACGGAATGGAACAGGGGAAAACAAGAGCAGACTCAGATGAGGAGACTGGAATGAAGTAAACAAGGAATTTATTGAAACACGGGGAAGATAGAGCGCAGGTCAGGGGAAGCTCGGGCAGGTTGCTAGAAACCAGGAGTGGAGGCTGAGGCTGGAGCGAGAGGGGTTGAGACAGGGTAAGCAGGTCTGGAGGGGAATCCAAAGGAGTAGTAGAGTGGGGAATCCAGGACAGAGTAGCAGGATGATGAGACGTGGGACTGGAGACAGGGACCAGAGTCAGAGCGGGCAGAACTGTAGCGGCGAGGAAAACAGCGTCAGGCAAGGAAAACAGGCATAACAGGATAACAGGATCTGAATAGTAACAAACACCTTGAAACGTAGACTGACTGAGCTGCGAGATTACGATCTGGCAGTGTGGAAGTGGCAGGGCTGAGTATTTGTAGAGGTCTTGAAAATGAAATAGGTTGCAGCTGGTGGGGATCTGCTCTGACTCCAGCACACCTGTCTCCGCCACACAATCACACACACAGAGAGGGAGAGGGTGAGAGTACTTGGGGAGTGGCGGCAGGTCAAGGAGACACAGGATGAGCAGTAGAGGGCGATGCAGGAGCAGATGTGACAAAAACAATAATCTGTTTCCATTACATTGCACAACATCCAGAATTGGAGTAGATCCAAGTAAATGTTTTTAGTACTAAATATTGAGGTGATAAGACAGCACCAACGTTTTGAAGGCCCTAGCGGATTTGTTAAACAACAGGTTTTAGATTTTGACTAGTTGATGTCCCAGGGACAAACGTTACCAATAACAAGTCAACTCATTTGGCAGGCCAAAACCTGAGAAGATTCCAAACAGGAAGCGCCCTCTCTGACCATTTCTTGGCCTTCTTGATCATCTCTATCCAAACAGGGGATGTCAACAGGGGGTTTCAAAAAGGCTTTACAACGAAAGCAAAACATTCGATTATGTCAGGAGAGTACCCAGCCAGAAATAATCAGACACCCATTTTTCAAGCAAGCATATGTCACAAAAAACAAAACCACAGCTAAATGCAGCACTAACCTTTGATGATCTTCATCAGATGACACTCCCAGGACATTATGTTAAACAATACATGCATGTTTTGTTCAATCAAGTTGATATTTATATCAAAAACCAGCTTTTTACATTAGCATGTGACGTTCAGAACTAGCATACCCACCGAAAACTTCCGGTGAATTTACTAAATTACTCACGATAAACGTTCACAAAAAACATAACAATTATTTTAAGAATTATAGATACAGAACTCCTTTATGCAATCGCGGTGTCCGATTTTAAAATAGCTTTTCGGTGAAAGCACATTTTGCAATATTCTGAGTAGATAGCCCGGCCATCATGGCTAGCTATTTTGACACCCACCAAGTTTGGCACTCACCAAACTCAGATTTACTATAAGAAAAATTGGATTACCTTTGCTGTTCTTCTTCAGAATGCACTCCCAGGACTTCTACTTCAACACCCAATGTTGTTTTGGTTCCAAATAATCCATAGTTACATCCAAATAGCTGCGTTTTGTTCTTGCGTTCAAGGCACTATCCGAAAGTTGACGCGCCGGCGCATATCTTGACAAAAAAATTCAAATATTCCATTATCGTACTTTGAAGCATGTCAAACGCTGTTTAAAATCAATTTTTATGCGATTTTTCTCGTAAAATAGCGATAATATTCCGACTGGGAGACCTTGTTTTCGTTCAAACACTGAAAATAGAAAATGGAGTCTTCACATGCACACGCGCAACCGTGTCATTGTTCTCAGAACGACCACTGTCCAAAACCCCTACTGTTTTTCGCCCAGGGACTGCAGAGTCATCATTCCCCATTCTGGCGCCTTCTGAGAGCCTATGGGAGCCTTAGAAAATGTCACGTTACAGCAGAGATCCTCTATTTTTGATAAAGAGGCTATAGAAGGACAAGAAATGGTCAGACAGGGCACTTCCTGTATGGAATCTTCTCAGGTTTTGGCCTGCCATAAGAGTTCTGTTATACTCACAGACACCATTCAAACAGTTTTAGAAACTTTAGGGTGTTTCCTATCCAAATCAAATCATTATATGCATATTCTAGTTTCTGGGCAGGAGTAATAACCAGATTAAATCGGGTACGTTTTTTATCCGGCCGTGAAAATACTGCCCCCTATCCTAAACAGGTTAAGATCACATTCCCAGTGGGTCAGAAGTTTACATACACTCAATTAGTATTTTGTAGCATTGGCTTTAACTTGTTTAACTTGGGTCAAACGTTTCAGGTAACCTTCCACAAGCTTCCCACAATAAGTTGGGTGAATTTTGGCCTATTCCTCCTGACAAAGCTGGTGTAACTGAGTCAGGTTTGTAGGCCTCCTTGCTCGCACACACTTTTTTAGTTCTGCCCACAAATGTTCTATAGGATTGAGGTCAGGGCTTTGTAATGGCCACTCCAATACATTGACTTTGTTGTCCTTAAGCCATTTTGCCACAACTTTGGAAGTATACTTGGGGTCATTGTTCATTTGGAAGACCCATTTGCGACCAAGCTTTGACTTCCTGGCTGATGTCTTGAGATGTTGCTTCAATATATCCACATAATTTTCCTACCTTATGATGCCATCTATTTTGTGAAGTGCACCAGTCCCTCATGCAGCAAAGCACCTCCACAACATGATGCTGCCACTCACGTGCCTAACGGTTGGGATGGTGTTTTTCGGCTTGCAAGCCTCACCCTTTTTCCTCCAAACATAACGATGGTCATTATGGTTTTGGAGCAGTGGCTTCCTTGCTGAGCGGCCATTCAGGTTATGTCGATATAGGACTCGTTTTACTGTGAATATAGATACCTTTGTACCTATTTCCTTCAGCATCTTCACAAGGTGCTTTGCTGATTTTCTGGGATTGATTTGCACTTTTCACAGCAAAGTACATTCATCTCTAGGAGACAGAACACGTCTCCTTCCTGAGCGGTATGACGGCTGCGTGGTCCCATGGTGTTTATACTTGCGTACTATTGTTTGCACAGATGAATGTGGTACCTTCAGGTGTGTGGTTCATCTTTGGGAGCAATTTCCAGACTTATGGAGGTCTACAATTTTTCTGAGGTCTTGGCTGATTTCTTTTCATTTTCCCATGATGTCAAGCAAAGAGGCACTGAGTTAGAAGGTAGTTTGAAATACATCCACAGGTACACCTCCAATTGACTCAAATTATATCAGAAGCTTCTAAAGCCAAGACATAATTTTCTTGAATTGTCCAAGCTGTTTAAATGCACAGTCAACTTAGTGTATGTAAACTTCTGATCCACTGGAGTTTTGATACAGTGAATTATAAGCGAAATAAGCTGTCTGTAAACAATTGTTGGAAAAATGACTTGTCATGCACAAAGTAGATGTCCTAACCGACTTGCCCAAACTATAGTCTATTAACAGGAAATTTGTGGAGTGGTTGAAAAAGGAGTTTTAATGACTCCAACCTAAGTGTATGTAAACTTCCGACTTCAACTGTATATGGATGAGCGATGGCCGAGCGTCATAGGCAAGATGTTATAAGATGCAGTATGTACATATGAGAAATAATGTAAGATATGAAAACATTATTAAAGTGGCATTGTTTAAGTGACTAGTGAGCTTCTATGTAGGCAGCAGCTTCTCTGAGTTAGTGATTGCTGTTTAGGAGTCTCATGGCCTTGAAGCTGACTGAAGCTGTTTTTCAGTCCCTCGGTCCCAGCTTTGATGCACCGGTACTGACCTTGCCTTCTGGATGGTAGCGGGTTGAACAGGCAGTGAAGTGGAGTCAGTGAAGTGGAGATGTTGTTTCCTACCTTCACCAACTGGGGGCGGCCTGTCAAAGTCCAGGACCCAATTGCACAGACTGGGCTTGAGACTCAGGGCCTCCAGCTTAAGGATGAGCTTGGAGGGTACTATGGTGTTGAATGCTGAGCTGTAGTCAATGAACAGCATTCTTACATAGGTATTCCTCTAGTCCAGATGGGTTGGGCAGTGTGATGGTGATTGCATCGTCTGTGGACCTGTTAGGGTGGTATGCAAACCTTATGTGGGTCTAGGGTGGCCAGTAAGGTGGAGGTGATATGATCCTTGACAAAGCACTTCATGATGACATAAATGAGTGCTATGGGGTGACAGTCATTTAGTTCAGTTATCTTTGCCTTCTTGGGTACATGAACAATGGTGGCCATCTTGAAGAATGTGGGATAGGGAGCAATTAAATATGTCCGTAAACACACCAGCCAGCTGGTCTGCGCATGCTCTGAGGACATGGCTAGGGATGCCATCTTGGCCAGCAGCCTTGCGAGGGTTAACACATTTAAATGTCTTACTCACGTCGGCCACGGAAAAGGAGAGGGGGGGGGACCGCAGTCCTTGTTAGCAGGCCGCGTCTGTGGCACTGTATTATCCTCTAAGCGGACAAGGAAGGTGTTTAGTTTGTCTGAAGCAATACGTTGGTGTCCGTGACGTGGCTGTTTTCTTTTTGTAGTCCGTAATTGCCTGTAGACCCTGCCACATACGTCTCGTGTCTGAGCCGTTGGATTGCGACTCAACTTTGTCCCTATATCAACATTTTGCAAGTTTGATTGTCTTACGGGGGGAGTAACTTGACTGTTTATATTTGGCCATATTCCCGGTCCTCCTTTCATAGCTAAATGCGGTGGTTCGCACTTTCAGTTTTGCGCAAATGCCGCCATTTAGGTATCCTTGTTCTCAAATTTTCTTTCTTAAAATCCCCAGCTACAATAAATGCAGCCTCAAGATATAGGGTTTCCAGTTTACATAGAGTCCAGTGAAGTTCCTTGAGGGCCGTCGTGGTGTCTGCTTGAGGGGGTATATACACAGCTGTGACGATAACTGATGAGAATTCTCTTGAGATAATATGGCATTTGAGTGTAAGGAATTCTAGGTCAGGTGAATAGAAGGACTTGAGTTCCTGTATGTTGTTATGATTACACCATGAGTCGTTAATCCTGAAGCATACACCCCCGCCCTTCTTCTTCCCAGAGAGATGTTTATTTCTGTCGGCGCGAAACATGAAGAAACCCGGTGGCTGTAGGACTCCGACAACATATCCCAAGAGAGCCATGTTTCGGTGAAACAGAGAATGTTACAATCTCTGATGTCTCTCTGGAAGGCAACCCTTGCCCTAATTTTGTCCACCTTCTTGTCTAGAGACTGGACATTTGCGAGTAGTATACTCGGAAGCAGTGGGCGGTGTGCACACCTTCGGAACCTGACCAGGAAGCTGCTCCGTCTACCTCTTCTGCGGCGACGTTGTTTTGGGTCGGCCTCTGGTATTAGATCCAATGTCCTGGGTGGTGGTCGAAACAAAGGATCCGCGAAAAGGATTCGAGAAAGTCGTATTCCTGGTCTTAATGTTGGTAAGTTGACGTCGCTCTGATATCGAATAGTTCTTCCCTGTATAATAACACTTAAGATTTTCTGGACTAACAATGTAAAAAATAATACATAAAAGAACAAGATACTGCATCGTTTCCTAAGGACTTGAAGCGAGGCGAACATCTCTGTCGGCGCCATCTTGCTATACAATTCAAGACCATGATTGAAAATTTGTCAAATCACCACAATAATAAGAGTTCAACATTTTTCTGAAAAACATATGGATTCCTTAGACATTCAGATTAGTCTAGAAATGCAGGCTGAGTGAATATAGAGCCACCTCTCCAGCGTGATAATAAAGATTGATTAATTTACATTGAGTTTGAGTCCTTAGTGGTGAATTTCCACGACAGTCATTTAATATTAAGGTACAGTATCTTTACTTTTACTCAAGTACGACAATTGGGAAACTTTTCCATCACTGGTCATTACAAAACCTTATACAGTCCACCTTTTATCAGTGTTGTGTTTGAGCCCACCTAAAGCGAGACCGATTTATAACCAAGACCGGAGCAAATCGAGTCCGAGTCAAGACCAAGACTGAAGGGGGTGGAGCAAGACTGAGTCAAGACTGAGTCCAGGATTTGGACAAGGGGTCCGAGACCTATGTCAAGGCCAAGACCAGAAAAATGTCCAATTCAAGATCATGACTGTAATTTTGTCAAATACCAACCATAATAAGAGTTACAAATATCAGTATTTCAGTGTTGATATTTCAGAACATAACATATGGATTCTTGATATTCAGAATAGTGAAAAAATGCATGCTGAGGGAAAATAGAGCCACTTTACACATTATTACTAACCCAAACACAGTGGGAAACAATGGTACTTCTACACCTTCTGAGAAGGGCTAAGGATTTATAAACTAATACTTATAACAATATCATAATTATGATAATAATTCTGATTTAATCTCTTCAGTTTTGTTGAAAAAGAAAGGGTTAACACTGAAGAGAAAAAAAACGATCAGAATTTTTCTCTCCTGGTCTCTGGGAGATACATCAAGCTAGCTAAGTCAGCTATTGGCTAGGCCATCAGAAGCTAGATAAAGGCATCTGCTGTTCAACTGTTATAGGGCACAATTTTGGAGTGACAATGGAATCAACCAATCACATTTTGACTTAATGAGTGGGATCATTGTTACAAAAACGTATGGAAACTTCTGCCTTCTTGAAGGCCAACAGGTCGTTGCGCAATAGCGAGTAGTAGTTATCACACGGTCTACCTAGCTAGCTTTTGTTGTCGGCTAGCAGGGTTAGGTAGGTTACTTTATAAATGTTATCTGTTACTAGTTACCTGTCCAAAATTGTAGTCGGAAATGTAACTTTTGGATTACCCAAACTCAGTAATGTAATCTGATTACATTCGGTTACTTTTAGATTACTTTCCCTTAACCTTAAGAGGCATTTGAAGAAGACAAAAATGTACACTAACGTTCAAAAGTTTGGGGTCACTTAGAAATCTCCTTGTTTTTGAAAGAGCAAGAAGACATTAGAGTGTCTAGTATGAGAAACAGACGCCTCACAAGCTGGCCTTCCAGACAGAGTTACAAAGAAAAAGCCATATCTCAGACTGGCCAATAAAAATAAAAGATTAAGATGGGCAAAAGAAAACAGACACTGGACAGAGGAACTCTGCCTAGAAGGCCAGCATCCCGGAGTTGCGTCTTCGCTGTTGACATTAAGACTGGTGTTTTGAGGGTACTATTTAATGAAGCTGCCAGTTGAAGATTTGTGAGGCATCTGTTTCTAAAACTAGACACTCTAATGTACTTGTCCTCTTGCTCAGCTGTGCACTGGGGCCTACCACTCGTCTTTCTATTCTGGTTAGTGTCAGTTTGCGCTCTTCTGTGAAGGGAATAGTACACAACGTTGTAAGAGATCTTCAGTTTTTTGGCAATTTCTCACATGGAATAGCCTTCATTTCTCAGAACAAGAATAGACTGCCGACTTTCAGAAGGAACTTATTTATTTCTGGCCATTTTTAGTCACAAATGCTGATGCTCCAGATACTCAACTAGTCTAAAAAACGCCAGTTTTATTGCTTATTTAATAAGAACAACTGTTTTCAGCTGTGCTAACATACTTGCATAATGGTTTTCTAATGATCAATTAGAATTTTAAAATGATAAACTTGGATTAGCAAACACAACGTGACATTGGAATAGAGGAGTGATGGTTGCTGATACCAGGCCTCTGTACGCCTATGTAGATATTCCATAAAAAATCTGCCCGTTGTCACGTCCTGACCCTAGTAAGATGTCATTTTCTATAGTAGAGTAGGGCAGGGCGTGACAGGGGGTGTTTTGGGTAGTTCTATGTTTTCTATTTCTATGTTTTAGTTCTAGTTTTTCTATTTCTATGTTGTGATTGTTTGGGGTTGATCTCTAATGTGAGGCATCAGATCCTCATTGCCTCTGATTAGAGATCATAAGTAGGGGTTTTTCTCTTCCTGTTTGTGGGTTATTATCTTTTGAGTAGTGTGTTTTCCGCTCTACGTCACAGTTTGTTGTTTTTGTGTATTTAAGTGTATTGCATTCAGTTTCACGTTTAATAAATATGTGGAACTACGAACATGCTGCATTTGGTCCGCTCCTTCGAACAGCCGTGACAGCCGTTTCCAGCTACAATAGTAATTTACAACATTAACATTGTCTACACTGTATTTATGATCAATTTGATGTTATTTTAATAGACAAACAATGTGCTTTTCTTTCAAAAATAAGGACATTTCTAAGTGACCCCAACCTTTTCAACAGTGGTGTTTATTACCAATTGCAGGATAAATCAATGTTAAAGTTTACATACAGTAGCTGGCAATATTTTTTTTATTTTATTTATTTCACCTTTATTTAACCAGGTAGGCAAGTTGAGAACAAGTTCTCATTTACAATTGCGACCTGGCCAAGATAAAGCAAAGCAGTTCGACAACATACAAAACACAGAGTTACACATGGAGTAAAACAACATACAATCAATGATGCAGTAGAAAAAATAAGACTATATACAATGTGAGCAAATGATGTGAGATAATGGAGGTAAAGGCAAAAAAATGCCATGGTGGCAAAGTAAATAAAGTATGGCAAGAAAAAACACTGGAATGGTAGATTTGTAGTTTGAAGAAAGTTAAAAGTTAAAATATAAATAATATGGTGCAAAGGAGCAAAATAAATAAAATAAATAAATACAGTAGGGGAAAAGGTAGTAGTTTGGGCTCAATTAAAGATGGGCTATGTACAGGTGCAGAGATCTGTGAGCTGCTCTGACAACTGGTGCTTAAAGCTAGTGAGGGAGATAAGTGTTTCCAGTTTTAGAGATTTTTGTAGTTCGTTCCAATCATTGGCAGCTGAGAACTGGAAGGAGAGACGACCAAAGGAGGAGTTGGCTTTAGGGGTGACCAGAGAGATATACCTGCTGGAGCGCGTGCTACAGGTGGGTGCTGCTATGGTGACCAGTGAGCGGAGATAAGGGGGGACTTTACCTAGCAGGGTCTTGTAGATGACCTGGAGCCAATGTGTTTGGCGACGATGATGAAGTGAAGGCCAGCCAACGAGAGCATACAGGTCGCAGTGGTGGGTTGTATATGGGGCTTTGGTGACAAAACGGATGGCACTGTGATAGACTGCATCCAGCTTGTTGAGTAGGGTATTGGAGGCTATTTTGTAAATGACATCGCCGAAGTCGAGGATTGGTAGGATGGTCAGTTTTACGAGGGTATGTTTGGCAGCATGAGTGAAGGATGCTTTGTTGCGAAATAGGAAGCCAATTCTAGATTTCACTTTGGATTGGAGATGATTGATGTGAGTCTGGAAGGAGAGTTTACAGTCTAACCAGACACCTAGGTATTTGTAGTTGTCCACAAATTCTAAGTTAGAACCGTCCAGAGAAGTTATGCTGGATGGGCGGGCAGGTGCAGGCAGCGATCGGTTGAAGAGCATGCATTTAGTTTTACTTGTGTTTAGGAGCAGTTGGAGACCACGGAAGGAGAGTTGAATGGCATTGAAGCTCGTCTGGAGGGTTGTTAACACAGTGTCCAAAGAAGGGCCAGAAGTATACAGAAGTATACAGAAGTATAATATATGGATGTTATAAAAGTCACTTTATGCATTGGTTATGTAGGCTTCTTCTAACCCATCGCTTTCTACTACATATAATAATGAGATTCAAATCAAAGTTTATTTGTCACGTGCGCCGAATACAACAGGTATTCTACATCACTGTAGAACTTACAGTGAAATGCTTACTTTCAGACTCTAACCAATAGTGCAAAAAAGGTATTAGGTGAACAATAGGTCGGTAAAGAAATAAAACAACAGTAAAAAGACAGGCTATATACAGTAGCGAGGCTATAAAAGTAGCGAGGCTACGTACAGACACCGGTTTGTCAGGCTGATTGAGGTAGTATGTACATGTAGACATGGTTAAAGTGACTATGAATATATGATAAACAGAGAGTAGCAGTAGTGTAAAAGAGGGGTTGGCGGGTGGTGGGTGGGACACAATGCAAATAGCCCGGTTAGCCAATGTGCGGGAGCACTGGTTGGTCGGCCCAATTGAGGTAGTATGTACATGAATGTATAGTTAAAGTGACTATGCATATATGATAAACAGAGAGTAGCAGCAGCGTAAAAAGAGGGGGGCACACAATGCAAATAGTCCGGGTAGCCATTTGATTACCTGTTCAGGAGTATTATGGCTTGGGGGTAAAAACTGTTGAGAAGCCTTTTTTGTCCTTGACTTGGCACTCTGGTACCGCTTGCCATGACCTCAATCCTATAGAAAATTTGTTGGCAGAACTGAAAAAGCGTGTGCGAGAAGGAGGCCTACAAACCTGACTCAAGTTACACCAGCTCTGTCAGGAGGAATAGGCCAAAATTGACCCAACTTATTGTGGGAAGCTTGTGGAAGGCTACCCGAAACGTTTGACCCAAGTTAAACAATTTAAAGACAATGCTACCAAATACTAATTGAGTGTATGTAAACTTCTGACCCACTGGGAATGTGATGAAAGAAATAAAAGCTGAAATAAATCATTCTCTTCACTATTATTCTCACATTTCACATTCTTAAAATAAAGTGGTGAATCTAGCTGACCTAAGACCGGGAATTTCTAGGATTAAATGTCAGGAATTGTGAAAAACTGAGTTTAAATGTATTTGGCTAAGGTGTATGTAAACTTACGACTTCAACTGTATATACTGTATTCTATTCTACTGTATTATAGTGAATGCCACTCCGGAACACCCGCAATAATATCTGCTAAATATGTGTATGTGACCAATAAAAATTTATTTGATCAACAACTAATGCTAGCCATAGCAAGATGAGCTAAAAGAATGTTAGATAATCCCTCTCAAACTTTTTCAGATTGTTGGCCGTCAAAATTGCACTGATAAATGATTAGCATACTTGTCCTTCTGCGGCTTGCCTGCCAATGCATGCAATGTCCCAACCAAGCACCCAAGCTAACTGGCTAAAATTGGCTAGCTTGCTAGCAAGCTACCTCCAGAAATAAATGAGTGAACACCTCACTCTGACCACTTTACTTGCCGTAGCAGAGCTGGTTTGGCTGTTTACATGTTGTCTAGAGCGTTCATGACTAACTTACTATTTTGGCCTACGTTTACTGACATCGGTCATATTCAGTTGGTGTTGCACATTTGTAAATTCATCAATTGTTCTGCGCTCTGGCACACTCAGACGAGAATGCTCTGAAATCGGAGTAGATAGCAAGAGTCAATTTGAAAACGCAAATGATATGCTAACTATATAACAGTTGTTCAAGTTCTTGCTAGCTAACCAAGTGACACTTGCATCTCCAGCTGTGTATAACCACCAAAAAACGATATGAGGGATAAAGTCAGTCACTCACCAACTCTTCCAATGGCATGACATGACATCCTCCTAGCAACTAGCTATCTAGCTAAAGTTAGGCTCTGTGTGTTTTACTTGCTACATAAATAGATACAGTAGCCTATTAGCCATGTTATGACTGACATGTGATCATTGCCCTTGCTAGTTTGATTGTATTGACATTCCCAGCCTTAGTTACAGTCGTCTGTTTTTGTTCAAAATATTGAGTCATTAAAACTGAAACAGTGCATCCCGAATGGAGGCAGCAAACAATGTACCAGGCCAGCTGGGATTTACAACCTGATAGCAATATTTTTTATACTACCAAAAAATGTATTAGTGATTTATATGAATCATGCATTGAACTGCATCCATCTATTCTGCCAACAATACCTTAGTGTACGTCATGGACGGTTGAGTGAAATAGAACCTATTTTTAAAACCTTTTATAAAGATGTTTTTGTAGCATAAACTGGGAATTTTATATGTTTGACTGATATTATGATTGTCTGTTTGTTTCATATCTGCAAAGTAATTCAAATGCTATCAGTTCCACTTTAAACTTTAGGTCACCGGTTACTTTGTGTGCTAAACGTGAAATGTTTTTTACAATGGGAAGTACAGTGGGGGAAAAAATGATTTGATCCCCTGCTGATTTTGTATGTTTGCCCACTTACAAAGAAATGATATCAGTCTATAATTTAATAGTAGGTTTATTTGAACAGTGAAAGACAGAATAACAACAAAAAAATCCAGAAAAACGCATGTCAAAAATGTTATACAATTATTTGCGTTCATCCACCTCTGGCCTGCTGGCCCCCCTACCGCTGCGGAAGCACAGTTCCCGCTCAGCCCAGTCAAAACTGTTCGCTGCTCTGGCACCCCAATGGTGGAACAAGCTCCCTCACGACGCCAGGACAGCCTTCCGTAGACACCTGAAACCCCACCTCTAAGGAATACCTGGGATAGGATATAGTAATCCTTCTACCCCCCCCAAAAAAAGATATAGATGTACTATTGTAAAGTGGTTGTTCCACTGGATATCATAAGGTGAATGCACCAATTTGTAAGTCGCTCTGGATAAGAGCGTCTGCTAAATGACGGAAATGTAAATGTAAAATGTGTCCGGTGCATGTGAATATATTTAACGTTCATTGCGATTGTGTAGGCTACTTTGTACATAATTTATCTATTGTACTACATAATTGATAACAAGTAAACCTCCACTACACTACTTTGATGTGCATCAGTAGGGATTAAAAAGTGAGTATAAGCAATGCCCACAGAAAAAAAAGTGTATATAAGGTTTATACCTGCATATACCCTCCACTACACCACTGGCCCTTTGTGTTTTACAAAAAGTGCACTCTCCTACATGAGTGTGCTTATACTGTAGGTTCACCACTGCGCAAACATGTCTATACTAGATATAAAGGCTGTTAAGATATTCATGTTTCAAGAAAGGAGTGTATATACATTTATTTGGCCTGGCGAAGCAGTTTTATGCGCTGACAGAATGGAAGATGAGAATTATGAGTTTTTTACTCTGCTGGTCTCGGCTAGTCTAAGGAAGTCCTTACTGTCCGAGATGAGTCAAGACCAAGTACAAATGTATTCAACACAGAGACAAGACCGAGACACTCAATATGTGTTCTGGAGACCGGACTCTACAACACTGCCTTGTATGGTCCTGCTGCCATGGAACAGCAGACGACCTACCAGAAAGAGGCGCAGAAGTAATTCCCAAAAACGCAGACACACAATCTGAGTGTTTGCGTTCAACCCTCATCCAGGTCCAACCCCTATAACTGGACTCCAAAGACAACCCCAGAGGGTCAGGACAATCCCATCCAAAAGCTCCTGATCATGATGCAAGCTTTAAAGGCAACTGTTGAAAATCATGGAGTAATCTTGGAGCAGCTGAGGTTTCAGATGTCACCATTCTGGGGCTGTAGCTGCCGCCTCCCCCTACTAATCGCTTCAGCCACCTCACCAATTCAACCTCCTCCGATCCAGTCTCCACCCCAGGCTCCTATAGTCTAGCATCCACCACAGGTTCCTATAGTCCAGCCTCCACCCTAGGCTCCTATAGTTCAGCCTCCACCCCAGACTCCCATAGTCCAGTCTCCTACCCCAGGCTCTTCCAGCCCAGCCACCACCGCCAGCTCTAGCCCCACCCTCAGGCTCCAGCCCAGCCTCGGTCGCAGGCTTCAATCCAGCAACCCCCACCAGGCAGAAGTCTATACAAGTCGACAAAGGGTCCTACTTTTCTACACCTTACAATCACCCCTTTACCTAGGCAATATTGGCCCTTTATGAACCATATAGACAACCCAGACAACTGGCATACAAGGAGATTAAAACGCATTTGACCACTGCAAGCACTGGTTGGGCTTCTGAAAACAATGGGCTATCAAGATAAAGCTGAGCACCTGTGTGGTTCCCATGTTGAGCGTTTCATATTAAGCATTTCATTTGTAGCACAGGTGCTATATCCTACAACCTACCAGACTTTGCCACCTGGCTCCAGACAGAAGCTAGGTGCCTACCTAGACACAGGAACAGCGCCTTCCAGCGGAACAGCGCATCAGATCAACAGCATCACTCCCCTCGCAGGCCCTTCCAAGCCACTTCTTCCATACCAAACTTGTCAGTTCAAGTCGTCAGCCATCAACATCCTGTATATCCACATGTGCACACTGCAATTCTTCTGATCACCACATTAGTAATTGTGCACAGTTCAGCCAGATGACCAATGACCAAAAGGTAAACTGGATCCAGAACCACAAGAGATGTTGGTGCTATGCTCGAAACCACCAGGCCTTCAAATGCAACTTTGATGACACTATGTCCCTTCTGCAAAGGCCGTCACCTCCGGATCCTATGCAAACCCATCACCAATCCCTTCAAAACCCAATAACCAAGCCAAACCCTTTCCAGACCGGCCAAGAACCCCCACTCCATGACGGACCCTTTTTCCCATGGAAATGTGGAGGCGGCTGTTGTGAAGGCTCATGTTCTCACCCTTAACCTAGACCACCCCTCCCTTGCTCCCTGACAGTTGTGACTTCTTCGCGTGATGTATTGTTGTCTCTACCTTCTTGCCTTTGTGCTGTTGTCTGTGCCCAATAATGTTTGTACCATGTTTTGTGCTGCTACCATGTTGTTCTGCTGACATGTTGTGTTTCCACCATGTTGTTGTCATGTGGTGTTGCTGCCATGCTATGTTGTTGTCTTAGGTCTCTCTTTATGTAGTGTTGTGGTGTCTCTTTTGTCATGCTGTGTGTTTTGTCCTATATTTTTTATTTTAATCCCAGCCCCCGTCCCCGCAGGAGGCCTTTTGCCTTTTGGTAGGCTGTCATCGTAAATAAGAATTTGTTCTTAACTGACTTGCCTAGTTAAATAGGTTAAATAAAATAACAAAATACAATTGCCACTCAACTCACCTGTCCCCACTACTTGTAGTGTTTAATAGTTTTAAAAATACTTCTACAGTTTGTAATTTACACTTTGAAATTTCAGAATTAAAACAGTTAAATGAAATGGACACGTATTCTGGGGACACTGGACAATTTCACCAGATTCAGGATTGTAGGCATTTGCACCCCTTGTCTAATATAAGCAGCAATTTTCACCCCCAGTCTTTCTTATTCCTGTTGCTGAATGCATGGGGTGGCCATCCTATGTTTTCCTTTCCATGTTGTGCGTGACTGACAAAGTGAGTACCTTTCATTAATGAAGAATATGTAAAAATGTTAATATTAAGATCCTTTTAGTTTGATGTTAAAGTTCATATGCTGCCATCATCCTTAGTACTATTTCCTGTCAGTCCAGCTTGTAAAATATCCTCAGTTTGTTGGTAAAATGCATTTCAGTTTATGCACTTGTCAGTCATGCTTGTATGTTAACATGTGTTTTGTATCTTCTCTTGTATTTCCCTAGTAAACCACAATTGCTATCCTGCAACCTTTCCCCATGTTCTCCTGTGTCTCGGTTTGTAATAAAAACACAGTATTTGTATTCCTTCTCCATTGTCTCATTTCATCTGCATATTGATAGATGCGCCATGGTGGCATTCTGAACTCTGAAACAATCATTACAAAACCTCTTTATATAATCCACGTTTTCTTTAATGATGCTCCCTCCACGTGCCTGGGAATCACAATCATTTTCCTGTCTGGATATGATTGTCTTCAAACAAATGTAACACAAATGAACAGATCACTTCTGCATTCGTGATGATTCAATTCTTCATCACGTGATGAATTGACAAAATCTGAAAAATTGTCATGCTAAATTAAAGTGATTGAAATATGGTCCATGGTGGATTAAGTCCATGTCAAACCCTAGAAGTTAATGGCAGGCTGTTTAGAATGGTATTAATGAGGACTACAGTAGGTATACTAAACAGGCCCAAGCAGGAAAAAGAGGTGAATTGTAGCCTTACTATGTAGCCACTGGTAGACATAATATACTGTACCCTTGCAGTACTGGTGTATTTAGGTTATCAGGCACCACCAGAAAACATGAAATGCTGCGATATGCAACTCTAGAATTCCTTTGACTGTTGGTGTTGAATAGCTATCCTGACCATTGCTTCTCTGGGATTAATTGTAGTGGACTACAGTGCCAAGCTGGTAGAGAGAAGACAATGCATTCAATCTTTACCAGACATTGTTAAATCCTTCATTATGCTTTCTCTGGGCTTTGCTATTATCAAGTCCTTGTTTCAGGAATAAAGCCTGCCTACTAATTCTGTGCCAGAGGCAATGTGTCTCAAATCCTGCCAAATTTCTGTTTGAAATAAGTAGGCTACAGAAGTATGTCCTTCACAAGTTGTTGCAAATATATTGACTCAAACATTTATCAATATAGTGAATTATTCTGCATATCATTGGTAGCAGAATGAGTCACATTTCACCATAGTGCATAATTTGCAAATAATTTTACACAAGCTACGTAGCTATGTTAAATCACAACAAATTCAAGCATGAACCAATACTGCTTTTGAGGCCGAAGTAAGAGAAATACTAACCACTGTTTGCTGACGTCAATCCGCTAAGGCAAATTACACCTGAAAATAATATTTTTCTTCAGTTCCTCAATGTAAAGATTCAATCTACAGTATGCCCAATTTGCATATTACCATTTTAAGTTAGAATTCCTCTAAAAAGATATCTTGCATATCAGAGAATGGAAATCCTGTACAGTGTGGGTCTGTATGGATGGAGATGGCCCATGAAAGGCATGAGAAATGCTGCCAATTTACTAGATCCCAACAAACCCTTTCAAGCTTGAGTACCAAGGCGATGAAACTGCACCATCCTGATAGGATAGCCTGCATTGTGTGCAAGTTACACATGCCATTTCATGGTTTACTGACATTTATAGAGATGGGATGTCTTTTATTGGGATAGTAGCATCATTCCCAGACTTCAGGTGCATAAGCAATTGTACGAAATACATTTTGTGTTGTAAAAAACGAACTGAAACTTACTAGGGAGCATAATGGTGAGATAAGTACCAGAATGTGAAAACAAAGAATTCTCACGAATAATTGCCATCTCTGATACTGCCAAATCTATACACAAGGACTCTCCAATTTCTGCAACTGTAATGTTATTAAAAAGCTCTCCTTTCACCCAGACCAAGAAGACGATTTATCTGTAGGAAGGTCCACAGTCGAACAATATAGATGATGTGAAAGCTTAGAAAGTCCTCAATTG
Organism: Salmo trutta; assembly: GCF_901001165.1. Classification (NCBI taxonomy): domain Eukaryota; kingdom Metazoa; phylum Chordata; class Actinopteri; order Salmoniformes; family Salmonidae; genus Salmo; species Salmo trutta. Next base: position 50,346 of record NW_021822938.1, on the reverse strand, counting down.
AAGCACACTCTGTACAGCAGTAGGCCGATGAACAGATACTTTTTGTTGAATGAAAATATAGTTGTAAATGTTATATATTTCTTAAAGGATTCTTATATTTCACATGATCAATAAAATGAAGATGATTGACTTACAGTATATTATAAGGAATATGCTCTTCATCTCTTTTTAAAACCTTTTAAACCATTTAAAAAACATTTATTCTAGAATGAACATCCAACATTTACAGTAAATCAGATTAAGGACCAATATAAATGTAAATCTTGCTTTTCTAGAAGATATTGTAAGTGATGAACATGTATTAAGTTATGTAGGACACATTTGTTTGCATTGGCCAAAAGATTAATGCAAATTATAATACTTACATTTTAGCATATTTCTTTATCATTGAGAGTTGTCACAGGATCCAACGAGAGTGGCGCCCCTCCTCGGTCGGGCGGCGCTCGGCGGTCGTCGTCGCCGGCCTATTAGCTTGCCACCGATCGTTGTTTCTGTGTCGTTTGTCTGTCTGTTCCGCACCTGTTTGTGTATGTCATTAGTGGGGACTTATTTAATGTGTGTTTTCAGTTGGGATTTTGTGCGGGATTGTTTATTGTCCACGTTGTGTTACCGACAATTATACGGGAAGGATTTACCGGTCTGCGCTCCTTGCCTTTTTGTGCCTTTGAATTATATTTTGTGTTTTATGGGAAAGTGTTTCTCCCAGGCGAACTTTGTATAGCGCCCTGTGCTTTTCGGCATTTGTGTGTGTCCGTTTTATTAAAAGACACTCACCTCCACCACCTCTGTCTCCTGCATTTGATTCCGCCTATCCGCCAGTCCAAATCAGACGTGACAAGAGTAAGCCACACTTATTCAAATAATAATAAAAATAAGCCACACTCGCTCACTAGATCTACACTAACTCCAGTTCATCACTATTACAGTCAGTGTCTTTGCAGAGCTGTGTTTTTTGTCTGCACAAAGCACCCCTCTTACCCACTAAAGCTGTAACAGTATTATAATACCGAATTAGTTTGTTGCACAGTCAAATACAGAAATAGAAAGTCATGAAAATGTATGATACATATAGATGTGCATAACTATTTTGCAAACAATTATGAGGCTTTGAGATCAACTAGGTCTAAATATAAAAACAATGAGTAAGGCAAAAGTTTTGCTCTGAAAGAGTAGCGAGGTCTTTCCAGAACCTTAAAACAGCATGAATAGCTAAAATCGAAAGTACAGAAATAGCATGTCAAGACAGTGTTTAGCCATGCCTGGTTGTTTTTCTATATATATGCAAATTGTGAAAATAATTACACTGTACGTACTAGGTAGTATGAAACTAATTTCGATCCATGCCCTTGTTCAGTTTCAAACTTTGTCACTCTCAATTTCCCTGTAATCTGTTGCTCCCACATATTGCCAAACCCAGCATCAAACACATAATTGATAGTCAAAATATTATTTTCAGGAGTGCAGTTGCACAATGTGGTACATTTTTGGCAGTACCTCTGTGCTAAGATGCATCAGTGCCCTGCAATCACCATCACTTGTTCTCAACTAGCCTGGTTAAATAAAGGTGAAATAAATCAAATAAATGGGCTCTATTGTAAATAAAAGCAGATCTTCACAGAAAATGTGTCAAGCTATATTTATAGAGATGGAAACAGGTTGCATTAGTATCAGTATACTTATATTTGAAGGGGATGTTTGAAGGGAAGATGGCTTAAATCTGTGTCCTTTATTTTTTCCTTGGATGCCTGGCAAGTGCCCATCCGAAACGGAGCAGTGGGTTTCAAGCATTGCAATAATATGCTCATCTGGTACAGGGGATGGAGGATCAACCAGAAGGCATGAGTAATTGGCCCAGTCTGCCATGGCCCACAAAATACATGCTTTTTCCTTCCTTTGTTTGTCCAAATGCTGAAGGAAAGCTGTTTCAAAACAGAAAATCTGTTTTGGAACACAAGGTGACAACCGGCCTTCGATAAAAAGGAGGCACACAGGCTATATTAAAATATTTCCTCAAACTTCCTTATTGGTACACTAAAACAAGTCATAATATCTCCACATAATGAGAGGAGCCTCTCATTGGCTTTGGCTATACTTGATTATTTGGGCAACAATGTACAGATGTAGGATCATAATTTGCTGCTGAGAATTTTCCTGAAAAGCAGGAAATGCAAACTTATCGTGTATAATAGTTTTAAAAAGCCTTCTGAAGTTTGTAAATTACACTTTGAAATTTCAGAATTAGAACCGTTATGATGTTAAATGAAATGGACACGTTTTTTTGGGGATACTGGACAATATCAGGATTTCAGGATAGCAGGATAGTAGGCGTTTGACGCAATTTCCTACTTCACCTTAATAGGTTATTTTTTCTCTTTATATACAGTGCCTTCAGAAAGTATTCATACCCCTTGACTTATTCTACATGTTGTTGTGTTACAGCCTGAATTCAAAATGGATTCAATTGATTTTCTTCTCACCCATCTATACCCCATAATGATAAAAAAAGTGAAAACATGTTTTTCTGGGTAAGTCTCTAAGAGCTTTGCATATCTGGATTGTACAATACTTGCACATTATTATTACAAAAATTATTCAAGGTTGTTGATCATTACTAGACAGCCTCTGGTCCCATAATATTTTTTTTTAATTTTTTTATGTTTTTAATAACCTTTTTGCTTCAGCAAGGCCACCTACTTGAAAGGAACATCTTTGAAAATGAATCTTATCCCACTAGAGGGAGTCCATTAAGCACCACAGAACAGACTAGAGAATGATGCACTAACAGACTGACAAAGTCTATTTTAATTTAAACCATTTGAAGACTTTTATGTACTACGTGCTTTGTTAAAAATACATGTAAAAGACAGATTCACTTGATCCCTTACTGCAGCTCTCTGCCCCACTTATTGTAGAACCACTGACCTATATTTTTAACTTGACAATTGTTTCTGGTGTTATCCCTAAGATCTGGAAAGCGGCACATGTCCTCCCCCTACATAAAGGAGAAGATCCTTCTGACCAAGATAACTTCCGTCCAATTTCTAAATGATCTTGCCTTTCCAAAGTTTTCGAATCCTTGACTAACTTTCAGCTAGGAACATTTTTAACTTCTCACTCTATACTTAATGCGCACAAGTTCGGTTTTAGACCTGGACATAGCACCATTTCAGCTGCTACGCTTGTTTTAGATGTGTTAAATTGCTTGAGCTACCTAATTTATAGACCTTTCCAAGGCCTTTGATACTGTTGACCATCACATTCTTACTCAAAGGTTGACTGAAATAGGCCTTGATCAGGCATTTTGCAAGTGGTTTGAGAATTATCTGTCAGACAGAACTCAATGTGTGATTTCTGATGGTGTTAAGTCTAGTTTCCTGGATATTAAAAAAGGTGTACCACAGCGGTCGGTACTGGGACCAGTTCTCTTTACTAGTAACATAAATAATTTTGGTCTATCTGTTAAAACTCTGTATGCAGATGACACTGTTGACCAGGCTATGTTAGAGCTGCAATTTGACCTTGTTACCTTACAGAAAGCCATGGTTGGTTTACAACTTCTACTTAATGTGGGCAAGACATGTTATTATCTCAAAAAAATGTCAATTGGATGGTTTTCCCATTGATCGGTTTTCCCACCTATATATATATCTGGGCATTTGGATTGGCAAATACTTTAAAGTGGGCTTCTTTTAGAAATAGATCTTGCCTCTCCCTAAATAGCAGGAAGCAGATTGTACAGTCCGTTTTCCTGCCAGTTCTTGACTATGGTGACACCATTTACCAGATTGCAGCAGCCAATACTCTTAAACCTTTGGATGCCGTCTACCATAGCGCCATTCATTTTATCACTTGGTGACAGTTTTAATACTCGCCACTGCATCCTGGATCAAAAGGTTTGCTGGTCCTCATTAAAGTTTCATAGATCACTTCATTACACCCTTTTTGTTTACAAACCTCTCTTGTTAAAATGTAAAACATGAGATACCAAATCTGCTCACAGGGTTGGTTAACTCTTGAGGTTCCTCAGGTCTCCACCAAACTAGATAAATCCACTTTTAGTTTTAATGCACTTCATTGCTTGAACCAACTGCAAAATACACTGCAATTGGATGCTCTGGTGCACCTCAGGCAATTAAAAATATAGATTGGGGAACTACTTGCTGATGAACCTGGCTGTTTTTCAAGTATGTTTGTGTTGTGCTGTATTTTAGCTTGTTTTTGCACTATATCTGATTTTGATTTGATTTTGTCTCGTGATTGTATGTGCAGGGCTCCATTGTGAAAGAGACCCTGCTCTCAATGGTAACGCCTTGTTAAAATAAAGGTAAAAAAAGGTATAACTTCACCATGCTCAAAGAGATATTCAATGCTTTTTTTACCATCTACCAATAGGTGCCCTTCTTTGGGAGGAATTGGAAAACGTCCCTGGTCTTTGTGGTTGAATCTGTTTGAAATTCAATGCTCAACTGAGCGACCTTAAAGATAATTGTGGGTTACATCAATGATGTAGTCATTCAAAAATCATATTAAACACTATTATTGCACACAGAATGAGTCCATGCAACTTATTATGTAACTTGTTAAGCATATTTTTACTCCTGAACTTCCAATAACAAAGGGATTGAATTCTTATGTTTGTTAAATATTTTTTATTGATATAAATACATACAATCTACTTGCAGTGAAGACACTCAACATTTACATTACTTTCAATCATCTAACAGACTCCCATCCAGAGAGACCCACAGAAGCAACCAGGGTCAATGCCCTGCTCAAGGGCACATCGACAGATCTCCCACAAGGTCAAAAACGGGAACCTGAACCAGCGAACTAACTCCCAACCGCCATGCCACCAGCCCTCCAAGATCCCCCCCACAGTTCCCCGAGAGCTGCCTCTCAACCCATAATAATACAATTAAATTACTTAATTCCATTCCCCACCCCCAAGACCCCCACCCACCCAAAGCCCCCATCCCCCAATGCACCAACAACTAACAAATTAAGAAAAAAACAGAAAACAACAACGCAAAAAACAAAAGACATCAAGCATAACAAAAATCATAACAGCAAGGCCAACTGAATATGTTTGAGTGCATGTATGGCACTATTTACGTGTGTATGTGTGTGTGCATCGTGTATATGCACGTGTGTGCATTTGAATAAGAGTGTGTGTATATGCATGTGTACAAACACCTGCACGGCATCAGCCTCAGGCAAACAGCTTTAACAACGTTGCCCCTCAGTCATTCAAACGTACTTTTTGTTTTGTTTTATTTTGACTTTATTTTTGACTTTTGTCTTTGACCGTCATTCTATCCCACTCCCAGCAACTCCACTCCCACTTGTCTCCAATTCCACATCCCAATCCTCAGCTTCCCTCAGGCCATCCCATCCATCTCTGCTGGCCACCTCTTTTCAGATTTCCATACACCATATATATTTTCAACTATGCTGTGATGTTCAACATACAATTTGAATATATCTAATCAAATAGAATCCACAGATTGCGAATTGAAGAAAAATACTTACTAAGAGTATTAGTATATTAGCAATTGACTGACCAGGTCTCTCCAGATCTCCCAACAATGCTATTTCTTGGGTCAATTTTAGATTAATGTTATGCTTTTTCAGTCATTCCAAATCAAATCAAATTGTATTGGTCACATACACATATTTAGCAGATGTTATTGCTGGTGTAGCAAAATGCTTGTGTTCCTAGCTCCAACAGTGCAGCAGTATCTAACAATTCACAGCAATACACACAAATCGAAAAGTAAAATAATGGAATTAAGAATATATAAATATTAGGACGAGCAATGTCGGAGTGGCATTGACTAAAATACAGTAGAATAGAATACAGTATGAGTATGAGATGAGTAAGCAGTATGTAAACATTATTAAAGTGACATGTGTTCCATTATTAAAGTGGCCAGTGATTCTATGTCTATGTATATAGGGCAGCAGCCTCTAAGGTGCAGGGTTGAGTAACCGGGTGATAGCCGGCTAGTGATGGCTAATTAACAGTCTGATGGTCTTGAGATAGAAGCTGTTTTTCAGTCTCTCTGTCCCAGTTTAGACCTGTACTGGCCTCGCCTTCTGGATGATAGCGGGGTGAAAAGGCCGTGGCTCCGGTGGTTGATGTCCTTGATGATCTTTTTGGCCTTCTTGTGACATCAGGTGCAGTAGGTGTCCTGGAGGGCAGGCAGTGTGCTCCCGGTGATGCGTTGTGCAGACCGCACCACCCTCTGGAGAGCCCTGTGGTTGCGGGCGGTGCAGTTGCCATACCAGGTGGTGATACAGCCAGACGGTAAGCTCTCAATTGTGCATCTGTAAAAGTTTGTGACGATCTTAGGGGCCAAGCCAAATTTCTTCAGCCTCCTGAGGTTGAAGAGGCGCTGTTGTGCCTTCTTCACCACACTGTCTGTGTGGGTGGACCATTTCAGATAGTCAGTGATGTGTACGCCGAGGAACTCGAAGTTTTCCACCTTCTCCATTGTGGTCCCCTCGATGTGGATAGGGGCATGCTCCCACTGCTGTTTCCTGAAGTCCACAATCAGCCCCTTTCTGAACCTGAGACCAGAAACAGGCTACGTGAGGGCAATACCAAAACATATGGTCTATTGATTCTGTATCCTCACAACAAAATATGCAGAGCTGCGATGATTGCATGCCGCAAATATTCAAAACATTTTTGGTGGCAAGAATTCTGTACAATAATTTTAGCTGAAGAACATGAAGTCTTGAATATATCGTAACTCATAAACCCTGTACCATGGAATCTGATTTTTTTATTTATTTTGCAATCTGTTTGGCACAGCTGTCAACATCCTGGTCCTCAAATGAAACTAGTATATGTTCCTATTTATGTTATTTTTATTCCTCCGCCAGTTTTAATCCTTTAAATTGGGTAGACAGACCAGTTCCCTACCTCCTCCCGCTGCCACCTGCCTCCTCCATTTTTGGGGTAATGCTGTAATCATTATTGCTTGTAATCTTGGATTGAGCAGACCTTCTCATACAATTCTGATAACTCTAATATACCCTTTTCAACAACAAAAATTCATAAATACAGGTATTTTATCAACCAGCACATTTGAGTTCAGCCATAATATTTGTTCTATATTTTCAGGGGGATGAAATTGAAATTGTAACCAGCTCAGCAATGCTTGTTTGAAAAAGAGAGACACTTTGAAAAAGGTTTCATTTTCAATGAATCGAAAATGATACATGGCAATCTGCACAAAGGCAAAAAGTAAATTTTTAAATATTCACTTACTTTTTGAAAATCTTCCTCTGATTTGTCAACCAACGAGTCCCAGCTATAACATGTAGTGTCGTTTTGTTAGATAAAATCCTTCTTTATATCCCAAAAAGTCTGTTTAGTTGGCACCATCGCATTGAGTAATCCACTCGTTCAACATGCAGAGAAAGAATCCAAAAATCTACCGCTAAACTTTGTTAAAACAAGTCAAAATATGTTTCTATTGACGCCTCACATAACCTAAAATGTAATCAAACTATAATATTTCATACGGAAAGAAAGAAACAAGCTTGAAACCTTGAACATAGAGTGCTGACACCCTGTGGAAGCCATAGGAATTGCATACTGGGAGCTAGATTTAATTATTTCCCTATACTTTCCATTGTAAGAGCATGGGCTGTCAAAAAATAAAAGATTCGGGTTGGTTTTTCTTTGGATTTTTTCCTACCATATCTATTATGTTACAGTCTCCTACATTATTTTAATATTTCTACAAACTGAAAAGTGTTTTCTTTCCAATGGTATCAATTATATTCATATCCTGGCTTCATGGCCTGAGCAACAGACACTTTACTTTGGGCACATCAGTCAGGCGGAAATTGAGAAAAAAGGACCCTAGCCTGATGAAATTCATTTTTCTATGATGCTAAACCAGACAAGATAAAGCGTGTCTATCTATATAATGAATATGAATTGAGTGAGTTGAGATTATTAAAAATAAATGAACTAAACCTCTTGCTAAAAGCATCACTAGAACCCTAAATGGTTCTCAAGTAGAATATTTAGGAAAATCTCATACATTGTTTAAAACCTCTTTGGGCTAGGGGGCAGTATTTTGACATCCGGATGAAAAGCGTGCCCAAAGTAAACTGTCTGTTACTCAGGCCCAGAAGCTAGGATATGCATATAATTGGTAGATTTGGATAGAAAACACTCTAAAGCTTCTTGAACTGTTAAAATAATGTCTGTGAGTATAACAGAACTTATTTGGCAGGAGAAACCCCGAGGACAAACCATCCAGGATGTTTTTTGTTGAGTTGACTGTGTTTTCTATTGATTTTCTATGGGGAACTAGATTTATGAGGCACCTGGTTGCAGTTCCTATGGCTTCCACTAGATATCAACAGTCTTTAGAAATTGGTTGATGTTTCTCCTTTGAGAAATGAAGAAGTACGGCTATTCAGAATGAGAGTCAAGCCAAGTGGACTCTTTTGTTTGGGGCGCCCGACCTGTAGCTTGCTCCACTTTGATTTTATCCGCTATTGAACACAGTATATTCTGTCTTAAATTTGATCGATTATTTACGTTTTAGGATACCTAAGGATGGATTAGGGAAGTTGTTTGAAATGTTTGGACAAAGTTTACAGGTAACTTATTAGATCATTTGTAGTCATGTTGGGCGAGTTGGAACCGGTGTTTTTCTGAATCAAACGTGCCAAATAAATGGACATTTTGGGGATATAAAAAAGGAGTTTATCGAACAAAAGGACCATTTGTGATGTTTCTGGGACATATTGGAGTGCCAACAGAAGAAGATCTTCAAAGGTAAGGCATGAATTATATCGTCATTTCTGACTTTTTTGTCACCACCTGCCTGGTTGAAAATTATTGTTATGCATTTGTATGGTGGGGTACTGTCCTCAGATAATCGCATGGTTTGCTTTCGCCATAAAGCCTTTTTGAAACCTGACACTGCAGCTGGATTAACAAGAAGTTAAGCTTTATTTTGACATATTGCATGTGTATTTTCAAGAATGTTAAATATTTACAATTCTGTAGTTTGAATTTGGAACCCTGCACTTCCACTGGATGTTGGTCAGGTGGGACAGCCTAGAGAGGTTTTAATCATCAGGAGTAGGCAGCGCCATAAGTAAGTGAGTAAACTGAGATATGACTAAGGAGTTAATCAGTGCAACTTCCATAAATAGACAGGTACTTACCTTTCTTTGGTTGCAGGATCTTGTCCATTGTGGAAAGCTCATTTATATATTTTGTAATATAATTAGCAAGTATGTCTACTTCACCATCAGCCCATTTTATAGGTAAACTGCAGAGTAATGTAAAATATGTATTTTTTAAAGATCCCATACATAATATTGTACACTTATCATAATTAGATTTTAGTCCAGAGAGTCCAGAAAAGTTATGTAGATCTTCAATGAGACATTGCAGGCTTAATATAAAACTTTAGTCATCAGCATACATGGACACCTTCGTTTTTAAGCCTTGGATTTCAAATCCTCTGTTATTTGATCTGATTTTAATAGCTTGAATATCGATGGCCATAACAAATAGATATTGTGACAGCAGACACCCTTGTTTAACTCCTCTTGACAATTCAAAACTCTGAGAAGTAGCCGCTATTTACTATTTTACACCTATACATTACTTATACCCATTTTACAAGAGACTCCAGGCATTTATAAATAAAATCCAGTCTTACTTTATCAAATGCCTTTTCAAAATTTGCTATAAATACAAGGCCTGGCTTCTTAGGTGGTTCATGTTGTTCTATTATTTCTAGTAGTTGTCTGATCAGGATGAAAAATACTTGTGCTATGCATTTCGCTAGTATTTTTGCATCACATTATTGAAGTGTAAGAAGACTTTTTGATAGACTGGATCTTTATATTTGCCATCTGGGTCTTGTTTTAATAACAATTAATTCAGACCTTCCTGCTGAGTACCTGACGGACTACCATTTCTACAGGAGTAGTTAAAACATGCTAATAATGGAGTTTGAGTATATCAAAAAAGGATTGATATACCTCTACCGGTATGCCATCAAGCCCTGGTGTTTATCCAGACTGAAAGGATTTAATAGCATCAAAAAGTTATTCCTCTGTAATTTGGCCTTCGCACTGATCTTTTTGTTCAGTTGTTAATTTTCAATTTTTTTATTATTTAGAAAGAATTCCTTACAGCAATCGTCATTCAGAGGGTGAGGATGAGACGGAAAAGAAAACATCTGCTTAAAAGATTTAGCTTCGTCTTTTAAAATATCATCCGGAGCATCATAGATTAATCTGTCTTTAGTAACGAGTTTCTGCAAATAATGTTTGGTAGTGTTCCTGTGTTGGAGATTCAGGAAGAACTTGGTGCATTTTTCTCCATATTTTATCCAGTTTTCTTTATTTTTGTAATAGATTACATTAGATTGCTCTTGAATAAGTTCCTCCAGTTCTCTTTGTTTTTCCTCCAACTTATTTTGTATCTCTGTAGTAAAAATGTTATTGCTGTCTTCCTGTACTGTTAGTTCATGTCTTTCCCTTGTTAAGTCTCCTCCATGTATATCTCACTAGGTCAGGGTTTTTAGTCTCCAAATATCTACTATTTCTAATGTGTCCATAATATTTGTGATTTCTTTTAGGGCACAGTGATGATAGTTTTTAGAGTGATTTTCTTTATGGTCCATTGAGGTACTTAACAGTGTGTTATAGTCTCCCACCATAAGGATTTGATCGTTTGTTGCCTGTAAGTTTAATAAATTGGTATAAATATTTTTGAAGTATGGATCATCCTGATTTGTACCATATAGATTAATTCAGATCAACATTTTTGTTAATTCATATCATCACACCTTTTGAGTTCCTTTGTACATGACAGAAAATTATTTCACCACCCCATTCCCTTTTCCACACAACTTCATATAAGGATGTAGAGTGAGTTTCCTGTTAAAACCTGTTGAGGCCACGGGTTAGCAATGAACCCTGAGACGGGATTGCTAGCAAGGCTGGAAATTCAAAACATCAAAAATCTAATAATTTCAATTTCTCAAACAATCAACTATTTTACACCATTTAAAAGATAAACATCTCCTTAATCTAACCACATTGTTCGATTTTCAAAGAGGCTTTACGGCAAAAGCATAAAGTTAGATTATGTTAGGACAGTACATAGCCACAAAAGTACAAACATCCATTTTCAATTCAAGGTCAGGCGTCACCAAAAGCAGAAACCAGCTAAAATTATGCACCAACCTTTGACAATCTCCATCAGATGACACTCCTAGGACATTATGTTATACAATACATGCATTTTTTGTTCCATCAAGTTCATATTTATATCCAAAAACCGCATTTTACAGTAGCGGTGAAATTCTGATTTTTTTCTTCTCTGAAATGCTTCCGGTGAACAACGTTACAATTTTCAAAATTACTATTCGAAAACATTGGTAAATTATAATATTGTCATTCAAATAATTATAGTTTAACATTTCGTAAATGATACTGTCTTGCCAGATTTCAAAATAACTTTACTGGGAAATCACAAGTTGCAATAAACCAGGTGCTGTGCTAAGAACAATAAGCTAGCCTAATTAGCTTAGCATCATCTTGTAACCATGTAATATCAATAATACTATTGTCAATAATCCATTACCTTTGATTATCTTCATCCATTGGCAGTTCCAGGAATTCCAGGTCCACAACAAATGTGGTTTCTTTTGACAAAGTTCATAATTGATGTCCAAATAACTCCAAGTTGTTCCATGTTGTTAGCGCTTCGGTGGCTACTAAAAAGTAGCGCGGGGGGGGTGTGTGAAGTCACGGCAAAAAGTTAAAAAAGTTACAAAAATAATCTATTTATGTTTGTTCAAACATGTCAAACGTTATTTAGCATCAATCTTTAGAGCCATTTTTAACGTGAAACATCAGTAATGTTTCAACCCGACTTCACCTGTGTCTAGAAAAACGTTTTTTAAAAATGTCTCGTGTCTCATGATTGCGCAGGTGCAGGCCATAATGGAAGTGACGACATCCCACGGACGTCAACTTCAATGCATTCTAATTTGCTCCATGTTAATCATGGAAGCTTCAAACAACTTTATAAAGATCGCTGACATCTAGTGGAATCCGTAGGAGTTGCGAACTGAATCCTTTCTCACTATGGTATCTAATAAACAATGACACTAAATAGTACAGCCACAAAATTCTCATTTTTTTTTAATCTATTTTTCTCAGGTTTTTGCCTGCAATATGAGTTTTGTTATACTTAGACACCATTCAAACTGTTTTAGAAAATTCAGAGTGTTTTCTATCCGAATGTGTTAATAATATGCATATCCTAGCTTCTGAGTTGGTGTAGGAGGCAGTTAAAAATGGGCACGTATTTTTTTCAAAATTCTCAATACTGCCACCGTGGCCCGTAGAGGTTATTAACAGTATATGTTCTATTCCTTTTGTTTTAGCCATTTCAAGACTGATCTTCTTTTTTATAATCTGCTAAACTATTACAATTATAACTGGCTATACTTATTTCACCCCTTACCATAACTAGATACTACTATAAATGTACTGCCAAAAGAGGTATTATGACTGTCAAAATTAGAGATTAAGTGTTTGATGTTCAGAATTCAAGAGACAGGTTCTAGCAATATTTGTTTTATTCCCTTGCCTGTTTGCCTGTGAGCCAATGCCACAGATGTTAGAAAATTGAGTGAAGATATTATGTGTGTAGTAAATCTGAGTAGGTTGAAGAATAAGACTATAATCTGTGATGTCTAAATAAATAATAACCTAGCCAATTTGCATGGTGTCTGTATGTGTAACACGAAATGAGTATAGCCTTAATATTCAGGATAATAATTGTAATCCATATCGTATCACCATCATAGTCGCATCTTAGTTGCATCATAATTACATTTAACATCATTTTCATAGATAAAACAATCCCAGCATATCCATAGCAATTGACGTTTCACATGATTATGAAAGAGGCCTTGCATTACTTTAGAGACGGCTTCACTACAGCACAAATGTATCCCGTACGATGTTATTATTCCCCAACGTCCCTGTTCTGATATCAGATATCCCATTGCTTGTTGTAAACATAGATAAACATGTAGACAAAGACATACCAAAGATAGACAAACAAAAACCATTAAGTTATAAACAATAGAGAGGGAGAGGAGAGAGTGAGAGCAGAGAGAGATCAAGTGTGTGTGTGTGTGTATATGTACAGTATGCGTCCGTATGTGTAAGCGAGAGTGTAATTGGGTGCATGTGTGCGCATATCAACTTCATAGTCTTCAGATGTTTTTACAGTCCCCATTATTTTTTCCCGTAACCTGACGTCCCCTTAGAATTTAGTACAGCCACGGTGTTATGGAGCTGTCTCGGAAGAGCTGTCCGTCTATAAAGAGTTTGTCCACAATGAGAAAGGCACGCTTGCCTCTGTACAGGATACAGCCTCTTTGTTTATCTCTCAAGGAAATTGGTCCGAATCTGGTCCCTTTAAGCTCCCTTCCCTTGCTTTTGATCAACTCCTCTTGTTCGTAGTCTTCAAGTTTTGCATTGATAGGTCGGGGAATCTTGGTCTTGTCACCTGAATTCTTATTGACTCAAGACAATTCAGCTTTTCAAATTGTAATACTTTTCTAAACATTTCTAAAAACATAATTCCACTTTGACATGATGGGGTATTGTGTATATTGTGTATTTTAGTTTGAACGTGCAGACTGGCACTAAGAACAGTGGCAACATTTCCCTAGTCAGTGCCATTATTAGTGCAATGCCCCTTAAAGTGTTGCTCTGTGCTCCCCAGTGTGGCGGGGTGGGGGTCCACCCCCCTTCCTCCTCCTCCCTTCCCCATGGGCTAGGTCTGTCTTCTGTGTGCGGCTCTGCGGCCCATCCTGTGCCACCTGCCCTCATGCCTTGAATCTCAAACGCTTTCAGTGGATACAGCTGGAGAACTGCAAGGCAATCCCATTGTGTGCCACGCGGGAGCCATGAACAATATTACCAATATATATTGTGCTGCTAATAACAGGGTTAACAATATATCTGTGAGAATATCCAAGGGGCTTTTATATAATTCTAAATTAATAATAATAATAATAATAATAATTGCTTTGTTTAAAAAATAACCATATTTTAGAGATGATTTCGTTTTCAAATAGCGTAAAATGAGCGAGAAAAAGGCCATTCTTGAACATGGGGTGAGACATTGTTACTAATTTGTAAATAAAGCTAGTTATTTATAATTATTTATTTCTGTTTTTAGAGGGAGAGAAACCAAAAACCTACGGTCATCTCATGGTTCTCCCAGTCAAGGCCAGCACAGGTATTGAACCAGCATCTATAACAACACAGCTTGCGCTGCTATTTAGTGTCTTAGGCCATTGTGCCACTCAGGCGCTGTACACCATGACCGGTCGGGAGTAGACTACACTACTACAGTAAGAGCAAAATAATCCTAACAAAATAAAAACCTTAGTGTAACAACAGTTTTAGTAAGTAATACTGAAGTCGTGCACAATTATCCGTTTCTATGTAGGTTTATGTCGCCCATTCATTGTCAGTTAGAGACACAGTAGGACCCAAAAGCATAATCAGTGCTCTAACTCCCCCTTGCGCTGGTCTGGAGCAATGAAGTGGTGATGCAGGGTACCGTTCTAAACCACAAATGACCTCTTAAGTTCCGCAGCATAATCACAAAACGTTTAGTGGAGCAACTACTGTATGCATAGCCACTTTAATAACTCTACCTACATGTACATAATTACCTCGACACCGGTGCCCTCGCACATTGACACATTAACTCTGTACCGGTACCCCCTGTATATAGCCCCGCTATCGTAATTTACTGCTGCTCTTTAGTTATTTGTTATTCTTATCTCTTACTTTTTATTAGGTATTTTCTTAAAACTGCATTGTTGGTTAAGGGCTTGTAAGTAAGCATTTCACTATAAGGTGTTGTATTCTGCGCATGTGAAAAATAAAATGTGATTTGATTTGACTTGCTGCATCACTATCAGCAGGGGTGTAGTGAAGCTGGTGCACAGCAGAGCGACCCTCTGCCACTTCTCAGACTGGTGCTTGTTTAATAAGATCAATGTTGAAACAATATGTCTCGCAAGATCACTTAATGATTCATTGGTATTCTACATAACAAACCGAATGTAATAATTTTTTTCTCATGCAGTCAGAACTCAACAGTGCACGCCACTAGGCTAAATATGCTCTGAATTGAAACAAAATACAGGTGGAAATGTATCTTTTTAACTCCTTTTGCTCTAAAACAGTAGTTAGGCTACATCACTGAAGACGAATACATTCAAAAAGCATATTCACATGAAACTGATTGCGATCAAATGGTTGGCATGCAGATGCAGCATTGACATTTCACCCATAAAACGTGAAGAATTATCATTCACGATTGACCGTGCTTAATTAATAATAAGTTAGGCCTAATTTGGTGTTTCAAATATCACATTTTCTTTGAGCAACTATATGTAGGTATAGGCAATCATTATATTTGGATGATGCATTGTAGGCTATGTATAGGCTAGGTATACTCTACTAAAACTATATTATACAATAGGCTACATGTTGGTACCAACTTTCATTGAGAAATGATGACATATACAACAAAAAATGTGCGCCCCGGTACCTAAAACAATAGCACTACACAACTGATTATAAGTCGCATCGTCCACGACATACATTTTAGGCCCTATATACTGTGAAAATATATTTTAAGCTACATAAAAATAACAAACTTGTGTATCAAACCTCACATTTTTTTAAACAGGTCACTGTTTGCATTCTGCATACAGCAACACAAGTGCCACTGTAGAATACATAATATGTCTGTTATTTGGCATAACGTGTAGCTTGCTACCTGCTACTAAACAAGATAATGTGCTAGCTATAGCTTGTATGTTGAAAACCAAGTGTGACTGAGTACGCTACTTATATTGTCCATATATTGATCTTAAGTGCTCCTATCAGTTGTGGATGGCTACCGCTGTTGGAGTTGAGCTGTGAGTGATTTTGTCGGATGATATAGTAGTCATAGCAGATAATATTCTAATTTTTGGTGACTTTAACATTCACATGGAAAAGTCCACAGACCCACTCCAAAAGGCTTTCGGAGCCATCATCGACTCAGTGGGTTTTGTCCAACATGTCTCTGGACCTACTCACTGCCACAGTCATACTCTGGACCTAGTTTTGTCCCATGGAATAAATGTTGTGGATCTTAATGTTTTTCCTCATAATCCTGGATTATCGGACCACCATTTTATTGCGTTTACAATTGCAACAAATAATCTGCTCAGACCCCAACCAAGGAAGATTAAAAGTCGTGCTATAAATTCTCAGACAACCCAAAGATTCCTTGATGCCCTTCCAGACTCCCTCTGCCTACCCAAGGACGTCAGAGGACAAGAATTAGTTAACCACCTAACCGAGGAACTCAATTCAACCTTGCGCAATACCCTAGATGCAGTTGCACCCCTAAAAATTAAAAACATCTGTCATAAGAAACTAGCTCCCTGGTATACAGAAAATACACGAGCTCTGAAGCAAGCTTCCAGAAAATTGGAACGGAAATGGCGCCACACTAAACTGGAAGTCTTCCGACTAGCTTGGAAAGACAGTACCGTGCAGTATCGAAGAGCCCTCACTGCTGCACGATCATCCTATTTTTCCAACTTAATTGAGGAAAATAAGAACAATCCGAAATTTCTTTTTGACACTGTCGCAAAGCTAACTAAAAAGCAGCATTCGCAAATGGAGGATGGCTTTCACTTCAGCAGTAATAAATTTATGAACTTTTTTGAGGAAAAGATCATGATCATTAGAAAGCAAATTACGGACTCATCTTTAAATCTGGGTATTCCTCCAGGGCTTCATTGTCCAGAGTCTGCACAACTCTGCCAGGACCTTGGCTCAAGGGAGATACTAAAGTGTTTTAGTACTATATCTCTTGACACAATGATGAAAATAATCATGGCCTCCAAACCCTCAAGCTGCATACTGGACCCTATTCCAACTAAACTACTGAAAGAGCTGCTTCCTGTGCTTGGCCCTCCTATGTTGAACATAATAAACGGCTCTCTATCCACCGGATGTGTACCAAGCTCACTAAAAGTGGCAGTAATAAAGCCTCTCTTGAAAAAGCCGAATCTTGACCCAGAAATTATAAAAAACTATCGGCCTATATCGAATCTTCCATTCCTCTCAAAAATTTTAGAAAAAGTTGTTGCGCAGCAACTCATTGCCTTCCTGAAGACAAACAATGTATACGAAACGCTTCAGTCTGGTTTTAGACCCCATCATAGCACTGAGACTGCACTTGTGAAGGTGGTAAATGACCTTTTAATGACGTCAGACCGAGGCTCTGCATCTGTCCTCGTGCTCCTAGATCTTAGTGCCGCTTTTGATACCATCGATCACCACATTCTTTTGGAGAGATTGGAAACCCAAATTGGTCTACATGGACAAGTTCTGGCCTGGTTTAGATCTTATCTGTCGGAAAGATATCAGTTTGTCTCTGTGAATGGTTCGTCCTCTGACAAATCAATTGTAAATTTCGGTGTTCCTCAAGGTTCCGTTCTAGGACCACTATTGTTTTCACTATATATTTTACCTCTTGGGGATGTCATTCGAAAACATAATGTTACATTTCACTGCTATGCGGACGACACACAGCTGTACATTTCAATGAAACATGGTGAAGCCCCAAAATTGCCCTCGCTAGAAGCCTGTGTTTCAGACATAAGGAAGTGGATGGCTGCAAATTTTCTACTTTTAAACTCGGACAAAACAGAGATGCTTGTCCTAGGTCCCAAGAAACAAAGAGATCTTCTGTTGAATCTGACAATTAATCTGGATGGTTGTACAGTCGTCTCAAATAAAACTGTGAAGGACCTCGGCGTTACTCTGGACCCTGATCTCTCTTTTGAAGAACATATCAAGACTGCTTCAAGGACAGCTTTTTTCCATCTACGTAACATTGCAAAAATCAGAAACTTTCTGTCCAAAAATGACGCAGAAAAATTAATCCATGCTTTTGTTACTTCTAGGCTCGACTACTGCAATGCTCTACTTTCCGGCTACCCGGATAAAGCACCAAACAAACTTCAGTTAGTGCTAAATACGGCTGCTAGAATCCTGACTAGAACCAAAAAATTTGATCATATTACTCCAGTGCTAGCTTCCCTACACTGGCTTCCTGTTAAGGCAAGGGCTGATTTCAAGGTTTTACTGCTAACCTACAAAGCATTACATGGGCTTGCTCCTACCTATCTTTCCGATTTGGTCCTGCCGTACATACCTACACGTACGCTACGGTCACAAGACGCAGGCCTCCTAATTGTCCCTAGAATTTCTAAGCAAATGGCTGGAGGTAGGGCTTTCTCCTATAGAGCTCCATTTTTATGGAATGGTCTGCCTACCCATGTGAGAGACGCAGACTCAGTCTCAACCTTTAAGTCTTTACTGAAGACTTATCTCTTCAGTAGGTCCTATGATTAAGTATAGTCTGGCCCAGGAGTGTGAAGGTGAACGGAAAGGCTGGAGCAACGAACCGCCCTTGCTGTCTCTGCCTTGTCGGTTCCCCTCTTCCCACTGGGATTCTCTGCCTCTAACCCTTTTACAGGGGCTGAGTCACTGACTTACTGGTGTTCTTCCATGCCGTCCATGGGAGGGGTGCGTCACTTGAGTAGGTTGAGCCACTGACGTGGTCTTCCTGTCTGGGTTGGCGCCCCCCCCTTGGGTTGTGCCGTGGCGGACATCTTTGTGGGCTATACTCGGCCTTGTCTTCGGACGGTAAGTTGGTGGTTGTAGATATCCCTCTAGTGGTGTGGGGGCTGTGCTTTGGCAAAGTGGGTGGGGTTATATCCTGCCTGTTTGGCCCTGTCCGGGGGTATCACCGGATGGGGCCACAGTGTCTTCTGATCCCTCCTGTCTCAGCCTCCAGTATTTATGCTGCAGTAGTTTGTGTCGGGGGGCTAGGGTCAGTCTGTTACATCTGGAGTATTCTCTTGTCTTATCCAGTGTCCTGTGTGAATGTAAATATGCTCTCTCTAATTCTCTCTTTCTTTCTTTCTTTCTTTCTCTCGGAGGACCTGAGCCCTAGGACTACCTGGCATGATGACTCCTTGCTGTCCCCAGTCCACCTGGCCATGCTGCTGCTCCAGTTTCAACTGTTCTGCCTGCGGCTACGGAACCCTGACCTGTTCACCGGACGTGCTTGTTGCACCCTCGACAATTACTATGATTATTATTATTTGACCATGCTGGTCATTTACGAACATTTTAACATCTTGACCATGTTCTGTTATAATATCCACCCGGCACAGCCAGAAGAGGACTGGCCACCCCTCATAGCCTGGTTCCTCTCTAGGTTTCTTCCTAGGTTTTTGGCCTTTCTCAGGAGTTTTTCCTAGGGAGTTTTTCCCAGCCACCGTGCTTCTTTCACATGCATTGCTTGCTGTTTGGGGTTTTAGGCTGGGTTTCTGTACAGCACTTTGAGATTTCAGCTGATGTACGAAGGGCTATATAAATAAATTTGATTTGATTTGATTTGATTTGATGCTTATGCGGCAATCTGAGACTATCGCTTGCGTATCACAGCTACATGCTAGCAGATACCCATAGAATTTCAGCCATTGCGCTAACACTAGTTAGCATTGGCTCGTGAAACTACCTCTAACTTCCTTCATACTGGACACAGAGAGATAAAAAAAACACAGAGACCCTGAAGTATCCCTTTAATAGCCTATGTCACTCTGGGTTGTTGGAGCTCATGGTTGTATGGTGAACTTGGGCTTCATCTATGTTTATGTGTGAATAAATCTGGCTTTGATAATAGCCAGTGCCTACCCAGCCACTGACATCACCACATGTCAGTGCTTGATAGATATTGTTATACTGTATATTACAGACAGTGTTACAAAAGAGAGACAATCTGACAGAGCCAGTCTGTTTAGGGAATGAATAAGATTAAGCATACCTAAAAAAAGGAATCCAAACTTGAGCGTGCATAACTATTCACCCCCCCCAAAGTCAATACTTTGTAGAGCCACCTTTTGCAGCAATTACAGCTGCAAGTCTCATGGGGTATGTCTCTATAAGCTTGGCACATCTAGCCACTGGGATTTTAGCCCATTCTTCAAGGCAAAACTGCTCCAGCTCCTTCAAGTTGGATGGGTTCTGCTGGTGTACAGCAATCTTTAAGTCATACCACAGATTCTCAATTGGATTGAGGTCTGGGCTTTGACTAGGCCATTCAAAGACATTTAAATGATTCCTCTTAAACCACTCAAGTGTTGCTTCAGCTGTATGCTTAGGGTCACTGTCCTGCTGGAAGGTGAACCTCCGTCCCAGACTCAAATCTCTGGAAGACTGAAACAGGTTTCCCTCAAGAATTTCCCTGTATTTAGCGCCATCCATCATTACTTCAATTCTGACCAGTTTCCCAGTCTCTGCCGATGAAAAACATCCCCCACAGCATGATGCTGCCACCACCATGCCTCACTTTGGGGATGTTGTTCTCGGGGTGATTTCATTGATGGCCAAAAAGCTCAATTTTAGTCTCATCTGACCAGAGTACCTTCTTCCATATGTTTGGGGAGTCTCCCACATGCATTTTGGCGAACACCAACACGTTTGCTTATTTTTTTCTTTAAGCCATGGCTTTTTTCTGACCACTCTTCCATATAGCCCAGCTCTGTGGAGTGTACGGGTTAAAGTGGTCCTATGGACAGATAATCTAATCTCTGCTGTGGAGCTTTGCAGCTCCTTCAGGATTATCTTTTGGTCTCTTTGTTGCCTCTCTGATTAATGCCCTCCTTGCCTGGTCTGTGAGTTTTGGTGGGCGGCCCTCTCTTGGCAGGTTTGTTGTGGTGCCATATTCTTTCCATTTTTTAATAATGGATTTAATGGTGCTCCATGGGATGTTCAAATTTTCAGATATTTTTTTATAACCCAACCCTGATCTGTACTTCTCCACAACTTTGTCCCTGACCTGTTTGGAGAGCTCCTTGGTCTTCATGGTGCCGCTTGCTTGGTCGTGCCCCTTGCTTAATGGTGTTGCAGACTATAGGGCCTTTCAGAACAGATGTTTTTATACTGAGATCAAGTGACAGATCATGTGACACTTAAATAATGTCCACCTGTGTGCAATCTAACTAATTATGTGACTTAGCTAATTGGTTGCACCATATCTTATTTTGGGGCTTCATAGCAAAAGGGTTGAATACATATTGTATGCACGCACCACTATTCAGGTTTTATTTTTTTAGTATTTTTTTAAACAAGTAATTATTTTTATTTCACTTCACCAATTTGGACTATTTTGTGTATGTCCATTACATGAAATCCCAATAAAAATAATTTTAAATTTAGGGTATTAATTCAACAAAATAGTAAAAACGCCACGGTGGATGAATACTTTTGCAAGGCACTTGCATATTCATAACATCAAAAGTAAAACGTCATTGTCCCTTTCCTAAATTAGCCATGTTTGGAGATATGGATTTTGACTTATTTCTCCGTACTGGCCAATGATTATAACGGCAATTCCAACCATAAATTCATACATTGTGCCTCTGGCCTGAAAGGATGGAAGTTCAATGTGTATATAAGGGCACAAGGCGAGACCCAAATGCAGACACAGGAGGCAGATGGTAGAGCTCCGATATTTATTATAACAAAGGGAGTAGGCAAAGGCAGGTCGGGGACAGGCGAGTGTTCATAAACCAGGTCAGAGTCCAAACAGTACCAGACTATAGGCAGTCTCGAGGTCAGGCCAGACAGGGGTCAGAAACCAGATCCGAGTCCAAAACAGTACAAGGGGATAGGCAGGCTGGTAGTCAGAACAGGCAGAGTGGTCAGGCAGGTGGGTTCGGAGTCAGGACAGGCAACGGTCGAAACCGGGAGGATTAGAAACAAGACTGGGAAAAATAGGAGCAAGGAAAACCGCTGGTTGACTTTGCAAACAAGACAAACTGGCACAGAGAGACAGGAAACACAGGGATATATACACTGGGGATAATAAGCGACACCTGGAGGGGGTGGAGACAAATCACAAGGACAGGTGAACCAGATCAGGGTGTGACAATGTAGCTAGATGTAGTAGGCTAATGTTAACTAGCTGGCTAATCATTGCCCATGAAAGGAAGTTAGGCTAGCAAGCAAGAATTTTAGCCAGGTAGCCTAGGACAACTAAAACTTAAAGCGTGTACTGTATGACAGAGTCATAGATCGTTTCGGCAACATGAAAGAAAGGAGGATGGCATTGGCGTTTCTATACAAGTAGGGTGAGTCAACATGTTTTTTCTACTTACGTGTACACACACAGAAATGGACAGCCACATGATATTTAGCTTACGTTGATTGGACTAAATTGTCTTTGGAATCTTTAAGTTGTCACTGTGTTAAACTAAGCGTAAGTGATTTAATGATGTTGAAATGGTGCTGGAATAGTGGAGGCAGCTCCTGTTTTCTTTACGACATGCGGTAACTCTCCGGTGTTCTAAATCAATAGTTGTTAAGTTGTCCAAATATGTTAGAAACATTAACTTGATTGACCATCCTGTAGGTCATGTAACTGTTTGTTACATGCAATATGCTTTCTGGACTTCACTGGACAGAGGTTGTTCTCCGCTTTGTGATGAAATAAAGATGTAAGTTGAATTTATTCTGCCACAGTGTCTTATTGTCTCAACCTTAGGCCTATATATCACGGTGGCAAGGCATATGAACTAACAGGTTATAGAGCAAACTACGCAATTATCACAACACATAGATTGTAACTGGCTTCCCCAGTGATTTTTACCCATGCACCGCTACTGAATCTAGGTGTATGGTGTGAGGTTAAGTCAAATGAAATTAAATACATTATAGTTCAACTTTGTGGCAAACCTAAACTGAAGGGAATATTGTCTGTGAAACGCCCAAGGAGCACATATTGTGGTATGCCAGGTGTACCAACATATAGCAACCAGGTTGAACCAGCTGCTCACTATTCAGAGTGGCTACAGGTCCAGTGTGTACATCTCTGTCTGGCTTAGTCGGACAACAGTGCCACTGGGAAGTGAGTATGAATACTAATTAAGCCAACCACGGCAGCCCTTCTATCCCTTCCCTCTCCCGTGTTGTAATTAGCTGTCCCTATAGAGCCATTTCTACCTCATTGCAAGACAGGTGGGCATGTCTCAAATTCCATACTGGGCGTTAGACAGTGGAGAGCGTGCACAAGACGTGCTTTAGGGGCACTTTCACAAGCAAATAGATAAAACGTTGGACCTACCTTGAATAACTCTGGATGATTGTGGCATCATTCTGAAAGGTTGAAGACTGCGAGGAGGGTAGGGCGCCAACCATTCGTAGTTCTTCAGTCCACATCCCCTGTGACGACTTCGAAGTGCAGTATTGACTATTCTCGTCAATGGTGTGGGATTAAATAGGCTTGGGCGGTATACTTTAAACTGGGGTGTTTTGAAATACTGACGGTATGATATTCAATACTGTCAACAACAACACATGTATGGGGTGCTCTAAAGTTCGGCGCCATAAAGCTCTGCCTAAATTGTACTGAACAAAAAATATAAACGCAACATGCAACAATTTCAAAGATTTTACTTAGTTACAGTTCATATAAGGAAATCAGTCAATTTGAATAAATTCATTAGGCCCTAATCTATGGATTTCACATGACTGGGCAGGGGTGTAGCCATGGGTGGGCCTTGGAGGGCATAGACACTGTGGTCACCAAAGATCCCATGGCACTAATTGCAATAGATGTTGCTTATTCTGCTCTTCAAAAGTCCTCACTGTCAGGCCTAGCTATGGAATCACAATTTCCCTAGTTTTTAATAATATAAGGGTGTATACACTAGCGAGGAGTTAAGAGTTTCCCCGTACACTGTAAAGAGCTTTGAGAGTCTAGAAAGTGCCATGTAAGTCCAATCATTTATTATTATTATTAAATGTTTTGGCATCTTCCATAGCTGAAGACCATGCCTTTTGTACAGAGACGGAAATTGGTACAAAATACCCAAAAGGTTGACTACAAGGGTATGTTGACTTAAATGACTATAGTAAGTGCAGAGGTGCTAAATAAAGAAACAGAGTTAGAAGTAAATTAAAAACAATTCTGTTAACATTTCTGTGAAACTAAGTTTTGCTTGTGGATTTTTGGAATAAACCTATTTTGGGTTAAAACAAGTAACTATGAGTAAGGGCAAACATGATAAGCTTGCAAGTTGAGTTTGAATAAGACATCCGATTACCACTTTGCATTTAGAAAGGTTGTTTTTTATTATAGCTAATAAATAACCAACTCGTTGATGGAACACTATACAAAAAAAGTGCCTGTCTCGCATCTGCCCCTGCTAGCCTTTTGGCATACACACACTCCCTCATCTGATCGGTCATTTCCTACGAACCACAAGCCAGCATACGTGTTGTCACAGCCCCTCATAGTTGGTGGTGCAAATGTTCACCTTTGTCCCTTACTTTTTACTTTTGTATCACAAATGTAACGTGATTGGCCATACATTCCCGCACAGTAGGTGGCGGAACGCACAAACAAATGTGCGAATGCCAAGAAGAAGAAGTGTGTATGGTGCCATAGCGAGCATAATCATCAGTAAAGGAATCTTTCACCTGCTAAGACTTCGCAACTGACATAAATCCCATGATTTATAGACCCCCCCCCCCCCCCCCCCCCCCAGTGAGATCTGATGTTTTAGTAGAAGGAAAAGTAGAAAATAATGTTTTTAGCTTTTACATTGTCTACAGGTATATAAAGCCCTGGCTAAACAATTTACAATTGTCTGTCCCCACTTGCCAAGCTGTGATTCAGTCCCAGTTAGGCGGGGTACATACAGTCCTCCAGACGCTCATGGATCTGAACACCGGCTCAAGGAACACATTGGCGAGATGGACAGAGGAGTGGGACCAGGTAAGACACACTGATAAAAACAAGTTACGGTAATTTTCCTGAAATTTTGAACAGTGAAAATACTGCCCACTACAGGAGGGCTCACTTCTCTTTTCTCACCAGTGTAGAGATGAGGGAGATGGCGAGAACTGACATACTGACACATCAGGGTGAGAGACACAGCGAGAGTGAGAGAGAGAGATTCCAAAGTACAACAAATGTTTAATTCTAAATACATATCAAAAAGTCTGTTGATTTAAATTGCTCATTCATTGGCCCTATACTTCTCCCTTTAGATGTGTGGCTGGTCAAAGCTAAGATCCAGAGTGTCCCAGTGGGCAGTGCAGACAGGGAACATAGCCCTCCAGATGCTTACTCATGGACCTGAACACCAGCCTGCTCAAGGAGTCAATCCACGAGATAAAGTTATGTCCACTGCTGGAAGTCTCTCTCTGTTGTCTGTCTCTCTGTCTCTGTGTACAGGCCTCAGTCAGCTTCACAATGCCATGGGGGACGTGAAGAACATACAGAACTCCCTGGCAGACATCAGCAAGGACTGGAGGCAAAGCATCAACACCATTGAAACCTGAAGGACGTAAAATATGCTGGGATGCAACACAGTCAGCTTGCCTCAGCCGTGGAATAATATATTTTGAAGTATGCTCAGTTGCAACATAAGATACCACTTGAGTGGGATCTATTATTTTTGGCTTACATTGCATTTTATATGAAGCTCTACAGCAGGGCTATTCAATCATGTTTCTGGAGAGCTACCGCCTTCAGGAACAGGGTTGGAGAGCCCTGCTGTATTGTTACAATATATTTGTGTATTAATATTCCTCCTCCCTTCCTGTGCAGTGCCTGAGATGGTGGCAGATACTCTGTTAATGATAGAGCAGGCTGAGTTGCTGGAGGGCCACCACAAGCTGATGAACCTGGAGTGCTCATGGAATGAACTCATGTACGAGCAGTACATCATGGACAGCAAGAACACGCACAACATGAACCTCATTTTGGCGAGGTGCAGGGCCTTTCAAATGACCTTGCCAAAGAGCTGTGGATAGTGCTGCAGCGGACATGGGCAAGGCTGGACGCCTGTGAGAATGCACATCAAGGGCACCCAGTCGGTGACACACGAATCGGACATGATGTGGCTGAAGGGGGTATCACAAACCTAAAACCTCAGTTTTGAGGCACACTGACTATCTGCTGTGGATATTGTATATAATTATGGCCTTGTCTTTTGCACAATCATGTGAGATAGCAAGATTTGATCCTGTATTTTAAGCCTTAACCATCAACAAATGTAAGCAATTGTCTCAAGATGGTGCTGGACCATTTGACATGCAAAGAGGAGAGTCGTCAACTGTCCGTTCATTCATCTCTTCCCGACAGGACTATTGCAACTCTCCGGCGTAAAACTCAAGCACCCTCCATAAGCTTCAAATGTTTCAAAACTCTGCAGCCCGACTCCTCATCCCCACTAAGTCCTGGCAGCACATCACCCCTGTCCTCTGTGAACTCCACTGGCACCCTGTCTCCCACCATATTAAATAAAAGATCTGTCTTCTGACTTAAAAAGCCCCCCCCAACCCCAGCTTCAGCATCAGGGCCTTCTCAAGAGTTACTCTAAAGCTTTGGAACTCCCTCTATCCTGACATCTGTAACTGAATCCATCACTACCCCCACACACTATCCTCAAACACCCATGCTCTCTTCTACATAAACTTGCCTCGTTAAACAATAAGCACCTGCCATATGGGCCGTTAAAGGCTGGGACAAGGCTAACTATACTTCACCCACTGATAACGTTATCGGCCAACAATTTCGCACCAAACCAACATTTACTGCATGCAATGCAATGTTTTACACATTGTTTACCCCCGAATTATGTGCAAGTACAGAGTGCTGATTGTGCCGTTACACACCACAGATACAGTGCATTCGGAAAGTATTCATACCCCTTCCCTTTTTCCCCATTTTGTTACATTACAACCTTATTCTAAAATATGTTTTTAAATGTTATCAATCTACACACAATACCCCACAATGACAAATTCAAAATACTTAAAAAATAAAAAACAGATACAGTACCTTATTTGGTTTAAGATTCGAAATTGAGTTCAGATGCATCCGGTTTCCATTGATCAACCTTGATGTTTCTACAACTTGATTGGAGTCCACCTGTGGTAAATTCAATTGATTGGACATGATTTGGAAAGGCACACACCTGTCTATATGAGGTCCCACATTTGACAGTGCATGTCAGAACAAAAACCAAGCAATGAGGTCAAAGGAATTGTCCGTAGAGTTCCAAGACAATATTGTGTCGAGGCACAGATCTGGGGAAGGGTACCAAAACATTTCTGCAGCATTGAAGGTCCCTAAGAACACAGTGGCCTCCATCATTCTTAAATGGAAGAAGTTTGAAACACCCAAGACTCTCTTCCTAGTGTCACGACTTCTGCCGAAGTCGATGCCTCTCCTTGTTCGGGAGGTGCTCGGCGGTCGACGTCACCGGTCTTCTAGCCATCATTGATCCATTTTTTTATTTTCCATTGGTTTTGTCTTGTCTTCCTACCCTCTGTTTCCCCTCATGTCTTTGTCAGAGATTGTTTTGTTTGTATGCTCGTGTATTATGGATTGGCGACGGGTTCTTGTACCCACTTTTTTTTATTATGTACTTTGGTTTTGGAGTTTTGTTAACTTCTCTAGGGTAGGGGGCAGTATTTTGACGTCTGGATGAAAGGCGTGCCCGTAGTAAACTGCCTGCTACTCAGGCTCAGAAGGTAGGATATGCATATTATTAGTATATTTGGATAGAAAACACTCTGAAGTTTCTAAAACTGTTTGAATGATGTCTGTGAGTAAAATAGAACTCATATGGTAGGCAAAATCCTGAGAAAAATCCAACCAGGAAGTGTGGAAATATGAGGTTTGTAGTTTTTCAAGTGATTGCCTATACAGTGACTTAGGGTTCATTTTGCACTTCCTAAGGCTTCCAATAGATGTCAACAGTCTTTAGAATCTTGTTTCATGCTTTTACTGTTACTGGGGAGAGAATAAGATCTGACTCAACAAGTGGACTGCCTGAGGCCAATGAGTTGTTTACTGTGCAGTCACCCAGGCGCGCCGTTCCTTCTTTTTCCTCTAATGAATACGCTATTGTCCGGTTGGAATATTATTGAATATTTGTGATAAAAGACCCTAAGGATTGATTGTAAACATCGAATGACATGTTTCTACAAACGGTAATGGAACTTTTTGACTTTTCGTCTAGGGTTTTGTGCTCGCGCATCGTGCCTTTGGAATAGTGATCTGAACGCTCGAACAAAACGGAGGTATTTGGACATAAATATGGAGTTTATCGAACAAAACTAACATTTCTTGTGGGAGTCCTGGGAGTGCATTCCAACGAAGATCAGCAAAGGTAAGTGAAGATTTATAATACTATTTCTGAGTTTTGTTGACTCCAGAACTTGGCTGGTAAGATAGATTGCTTTGATGACTGAGCTCTGTACTCAGAATATTGAACAATGTGCTTTCACCGTAAAGCTATTTTGAAATCTGACACAGCGGTTGCATTAAGGAGAAGTGTATCTAAAATTCTTTCAATAACTGTTGTAAATTTTATCAACATTTATGATGAGTAGTTTTGGAGGCAAAACATTTTCTGAACATCACGCGCTAATGTAAAATGGGGTTTTTGGATATAAATATGAACTTTATCGAACAAAACATACATGTATTGTGCAACATTGAGTGCTGGGAATATCATCTGATGAAGATTGTCAAAGGTTAGTGATTCATTTTAGCTGTATTTCTGGTTTTTGTGACGCCTCTCCTTGCTTGGAAAATGGCTGTGTGGTTTTTCTTGTCTCAGCGCTGTCCTAACATAATCTAATGTTATGCTTTTGCCGTAAAGCCTTTTTGAAATCGGACAATGTGGTTGGATTAACGAGAGGTGTATCTTTAAAATGGGATATAATAGTTGTATGTTTGAGGAATTTGAATTATGAGATTTTTGTTGTTTTGAATTTGCCGCCCTGCTATCTTCACTGGCTGTTGACGCTAGCGTCCCACATACCCCAGAGAAGTTAAACGCTATTAAACTACTCCATTTATACCAAGTTCGATGTTCCTTTGCTTGACTTCCCTGCCACCTACACATGCGACATTACAGAATCTCTGACCAGTATATGGAGTCAGCAGGAGAAGGTTCCCCGGCCATGGAGGTGGAGGAGCGTGTCCAGGAGCATACGGAAATGCTTGACCATCTGGGCGCCGCCATGGATCGCATTGTCCAGAATATGGACCGCTGGGAGAGACGGAGTTCTTCCAGCGCCTCCACCAGCACAACCGGGGTCTATCCTGAGCGCCCCTTTCCCGCCTGAACCCAGTGGGATCCGTCTCTCCATGCCACAGGGGTACGACGGGAGTGCTGCCAACTGCCAGGATTTCCTCCTCCAACTAAACCTCTATCTGGCCACGGTCCACCCAGCTCCATCGGACCGTGAGAAGGGTTTCGCCCGCGTCTCGTGCCTCACCGGGAAAGCCCTGGAGTGGGCCAACGCCGTGTATAGAGGGGGAGATGCGGCATTGGACCATTTTGAGTATTTCATCCACTGTTTCAGGGCAGTCTTCAACCACCCACCCGCCCGAGGGCAGAGTGGCGGGTGAGCGCCTCTACCATCTGAGGCAGGAGATGAGGAGCACCCAGGAGTTGCCCTGGAGTTTAGGACCCTGGCTGCCGGCGCGGGATGGAACAACAGGGTCCTGATCGACCATTACCGCTGCAGTCTGCGCGAGGACGTCTGTCGGCAGCTGGCCTGCAGAGACACCACCCTCACTTTCGACCAGCTGGTGGACATGTCCATCCGGCTGGACAACCTGCTGGCTACTCGCGGACATCCAGATCGGGGTCTGGTGGTTCCATCCTCCCGCACCCCCTCTCCGATACCCATGGAGCTGGGAGGGGGGTCACAAGGGAGGGGGGTCACAAGGGAGGCCACTGCTCCTTTGGGCATGGTGACGCAGGGGGGTGACAAGGAAAAAATGTGTCTTTTCCTTATTGACTCTCCTGCGTTTCATGTGGTGCTGGGCCTACCCTGGTTAGCTTGTCATAACCCCACTGTTTCTTGGCCACAGAGGGCTCTCACGGGGTGGTCGCGAGAGTGCTCAGGTAGGTATTTAGGGGTTTCCGTTAGTGCTATTATGGTGGAGAGTCCAGACCGGGTCGCCACCGTGCGCATTCCCCCTGAATATGCCGATTTGGCTCTCGCCTTCTGTAAAAAGAGGGCGACTCAATTACCACCCCATCGACAGGGGGATTGTGCGATAAATCTCCTGGTAGACGCTGCACTTCCCAGGAGTCACGTGTATCCCCTGTCGCAAGCGGAGATGGTGGCTATGGAGACATATGTCTCCGAATCCCTGCGTCAGCGGTACATTCGGTCCTCCACTTCACCCGTCTCCTCGAGTTTCTTTTTTTGTGAAGAAGAAGGATGGAGGTCTGCGCCCGTGCATTGATTATCGAGGTCTCAATCAAATCACGGTGAGGTACAGTTACCCGCTACCTCTTATCGCCACGGCAATTGAGTCAATGCACGGGGCGCGCTTCTTCACTAAACTGGATCTCAGGAGTGCGTACAACCTGGTGCGTATCCGGGAGGGAGACGAGTGGAAGACGGCATTTTGTACCACCTCCAGGGCATTATGAGTACCTCGTCATGCCGTACGGGTTGACGAATGCTCCATCAGTCTTCCAATCCTTTGTAGACGAGATTTTCAGGGACCTGCACGGGCAGGGTGTAGTGGTGTATATCGATGACATTCTGATATACTCCGTTGCATGCGCCGAGCATGTGTCCCTGGAGCGCAAAGTGCTTGGTCGCCTGTTGGAGCATGACCTGTACGTCAAGGCCGAGAAATGCCTGTTCTTCCAACAGTCCGTCTCCTTCCTTGGGCATCGCATTTCCATGTCAGGAGTGGAGATGGAGAGTGACCGCATTGCAGCCGTGCGTAATTGGTTGACTCCCACCACGGTGAAGGAGGTGCAGCGATTCTTGGGGTTTGCCAACTACTACCGGAGGTTTATCGATGGTTTTGGTCAGGTAGCTACTCCCATTACCTCATTGCAGAAGGGGGACCCGGTGCGCTTGCAGTGGTCAGCTGAGGCGGTCAGGGCTTTTGGGCACCTGAAGGCTCTTTTGACCTCGGCTCCTGTGTTGGCCCATCCGGATCCCTCTTTGGCGTTCATAGTAGAGGTGGATGTGTCCAAGGCTGGGATAGGAGCTGTGCTCTCTCAGTGCTCGGGTACGCCACTGAAGCTCCGCCCCTGTGCCTTCCTCTCTAAGAAGCTCAGCCTGGCGGAGCGAAACTATGATGTGGGGGACCGGGAGCTGTTGGTTGTTGTCAAAGCTTTGAAGGCGTGGAGACATTGGCTTGAGGGGGCTAAACACCCCTTTCTCATCTGGATTGACTATCGCAATCTGGAGTACATACGGGCGGCGAGAAGACTGAATCCTCGCCATACAAGGTGGGCCATGTTTTTCACCCGTTTTGTGTTTACCCTCTCTTACAGACCAGGCTCCCAGAACGTTAAGGCAGACGCACTGTCCCGGCTGTATGACACAGAGGAGCGGCCCATGGATCCCACTCCGATACTCCTCGCTTCTTGTTTGGTGGCGCCGGTAGTGTGGGAGCTGGATGCGGACATTGAGCGGGCATTACGTGCAGAGCCCGCTCCCCCTCAGTGTCCAGCTGGGCATCTGTAAGTGCCGTCTGCTGTCCGCGACCGGCTGATCTATTGGATCCACACGTCACCCTCCTCTGGTCATCCTGGGATCGGTCGGACGGTGTGCTGTCTTAGTGGGAAGTACTGGTGATCCACTTGAGCTAAGGACGTGAGGGTTTATGTTTCCTCCTGCTCAGTGTGCGCCCAGTGCAAGGCTCCTAGACACCTGCCCAGAGGTAAGTTACAACCCTTACCCGTTCCACAATGGCCGTGGTCGCACCTGTCGGTGGATTTCCTAACCGATCTTCCACCTTCACAGGGTAACACCATGATCCCGGTCGTTGTGGATCGTTTTTCTAAGTCCTGTCGTCTCCTCCCTATGCCTACGGCCATACAAACTGCTGAGGCCCTGTTTACACACATCTTCCCGGCACTACGGGGTGCCTGAGGATATAGTGATCGGGGTCCCCAGTTCACGTCAAGGGTCTGGAAGGCATTCATGGAACGTCTGGGGGTCTCGGTCAGCCTTACCTCAGGTTTTCACCCAGAGAGTAACGGGCCGGTGGAGAGAGTTAACCAGGATGTGGGTAGGTTTCTGAGGTCTTATTGCCAGGACCGGTCGGGGGAGTGGGCAGCGTTCATGCCCTGGGCAGAGATGGCCCAGAACTCGCTTCGCCACTCCTCCACTAACCTTTCCCCCTTTCAGTGTGTATTGGGGTATCAGCCGGTTCTGGCTCCTTGAAATGAGAGTCAGACCGAGGCTCCTGTGGTGGACAACTGGTTCCGGCGCGCGGCGGAAACATGGGACGCCGCCCATGTCCACCTTCAGCGCGCTGTACTGCGCCAAAAAGTTGCCGCAGACCGTCACCGCAGTGAGGCCCCGGTGCGAACAGGGTCAGGCTCTCGACCAAAAACCTGCCCCTCCGCCTGCCCTGTCGGAAGCTTGGTCCGCGGTTTGTGGGGCAATTTAAAGTCCTGAAGAGAGTGAACGAGGTATGTTATAGGTTATAGCTTCCCCCCAATTACCGCATTAACCCCTCGTTCCATGTGTCTCTCCTCAGGCCGGTGGTGGCTGGCCCACTCCAGGAGGCTGAGGTGCGGGAGGTTCCTCCGCCCCCTCTGGACATCAAGGGGGCCCCAGCGTACTCCGTTCGATTCATCCTGGATTCGAGACGTCGGGCGAGGGGCCTTCAGTACCTCGTGGACTGGGAGGGGTACGGTCCGGAGGAGAGATGCTGGGTTCCGGTGGAGGACGTGTTAGATCCTTCCCTGCTGCGAGAGTTCCACCGTCTCCATCCGGATTGCCCTGCGCCTCGTCCTCCGGGTCGTCCCCGAGACCGGTGTCGACACGCGGCTCAGGGGGGGTACTGTCACGACTTCTGCCGAAGTCGATGCCTCTCCTTGTTCGGGCGGTGCTCGGCGGTCGACGTCACCGGTCTTCTAACTATTATTGATCCATTTTTCATTTTCCATTGGTTTTGTCTTGTGTTCCTACACACCTGGTTCCAATCTCATTCATTACATGTGTATTTAACACTCTGTTTCCCTCATGTCCTTGTCAGAGATTGTTTTGTTTGTATGCTCGTGTATTATGGATTGGAGCGCGGCGGGTTCTTGTACCCACTTTTATTTATTATGTACTTTGGTTTTGGAGTTTTGTTAACCTGTTAGGGCTAGCAGGCAGTATTTACACGGCCGGATAAAAAACGTACCCGATTTAATCTGGTTACTACTCC
The DNA here is from genome assembly GCF_901001165.1 of Salmo trutta. NCBI lineage: Eukaryota > Metazoa > Chordata > Actinopteri > Salmoniformes > Salmonidae > Salmo > Salmo trutta. Next base: position 16,937 of record NW_021822938.1, on the reverse strand, counting down.
TGCCCATTAACTAGAATATGCATATAATTATTGGCTTTGGATAGAAAACACACTAAAGTTTCTAAAACTGTTTGAATGGTGTCTGTGAGTATAACAGAACTCATATGGCAGGCAAAAACCTGAGAAGATTTCATGCAGGAAGTGGCCTGTCTGACAAGGTGTTGTTGTTCTTGCCTCTGTTTATTGAAGACTGAGGATCTTAGCTGTAACGTGACACTTCCTACGGCTCCCATAGGCTCTCAGAGCCCGGGAAAAAGCTGAACGATATCGAGGCAGCCCCAGGCTGAAACACATTATCGCCTTTGCCAAGTGGCCGATCAGAGGACAAAGGGCTTAGGCGCGTGCCCGAGTCGACCCCATGCTGTATTTTCTTTCGTCTGTTTACCTAATTGCAGATTCCCGGTCGGAATATTATCGCTTTTATACGAGAAAAATGCCATAAAAATTGATTTTAAACAGCGGTTGACATGCTTCGAAGTACGGTAATTAAATATTTAGAAATCTTTTGTCACGAAATGCGCCGTGCGCATGACCCTTATTTACCATTCGGATAGTGTCTTGAACGCACGAACAAAACGCCGCTGTTGGAACATAACTATGGATTATTTGGGACCAAACCAACATTTGTTATTGAAGTAGAAGTCCTGGGAGTGCATTCTGACGAAGAACAGGAAAGGTAATCAAACTTTTCTAATAGTAAATCGGAGTTTGGTGAAGGCTAAACTTGCTGGGTGTCTAAATAGCTAGCCCTGTGATGCCGGGCTATCTACTTTGAATATTGCAAAATGTGCTTTCACCGAAAAGCTATTTTAAAATCGGACATATCGAGTGCATAGAGGAGTTCTGTATCTATAATTCTTAAAATAATTGTTGTGCTTTTTGTGAACGTTTATCGTGAGTAATTTAGTAAATTGTTAGTAAATTCGCCGGTAGTTTACGGGGGGTATGCTAGTTCTGAACGTCACATGCTAATGTAAAAAGCTGGTTTTTGATATAAATATGAACTTGATTGAACAAAACATGCATGTATTGTATAACATAATGTCCTAGGTGTGTCATCTGATGAAGATCATCAAAGGTTAGTGCTGCATTTAGCTGTCTTCTGGGTTTTTGTGACATTATATGCTAGCTTGAAAAATGGGGGTCTGATTATTTCTGGCTGGGTACTCTGCTGACATAATCTAATGTTTTGCTTTCGTTGTAAAGCCTTTTTGAAATCGGACAGTGTGGTTAGATTAACGAGAGTCTTGTCTTTAAAATGCTGTAAAATAGTCATATGTTTGAGAAATTGAAGTAATAGCATTTCTAAGGTATTTGAATATCGCACCACAGGATTCAACTGGCTGTTTCGTAGGTGGGACGATTTGCTGCCACCTGCCCTAGAGAGGTTAAATGCTATTAAACTACTCCATTTATACCAAGTTACATTCTCCTTTGCCTGACTTCCCTGCCACCTACACACACGACATTACACCTAGAACTGGCCGCTCGGCCAAACTGACCAATCGGGGGAGAAGGGCCTTGGTCAGGGATGTGACCAAGAAACTGATGGTGCCCCTGGCAAAGCTCCAGAATTCCTCTGTAGAGATGGGAGAACCTTACAGAAGGACAACCACCTCTGCAGCACTCCACCAATCAGGCCTTTTGTAGAGTGGCCAGATGGAAGCCGCTCCTCAGTAAAAGGCACATGACATCCCGCTTGGAGTTTGCCAAAAGGCACATAAAGGACTCAAGATTCTCTGGTCTGATGAAACCCAAATTTAATGCAAAGGATCACATCTGGAAGAAACCTGGCACCATCCCTACGGTGAAGCATGGTGGTGGCAGCATGTTGTGGGGATTATTTCAGCTGCAGGGACTGGGAGACCAGTCAGGATCAAGGGAAAGATGAACGGAGCAAAGTACAGAGAGATCCTTGATGCTCCTTGGAGCGGCAGGTAGCCTAGTGGATAGAGTGTTGGGCCAGTAACCGAAAGGTTGCTAGTTCAAATCCCTGAGCTGACAAGGTAAGTTAACCCATTGTTCCTAGGTTGTCATGTAAATAAGAATTTGTTCTTAACTGACTTGCCTAGTTAAACAAAGGTAAAAAATAAACCTGCTCCAGAGCGCTCAGGACCTTAGACTAGGTCAACAGTTCACCTTCCAACGGGACAATGACCCTAAGCATACAGCCAAGACAACGCAGGAATGGCTTTGGGACAAGTCTCTGAATGTCCTTGAGTGGCCCAGCCAGAGCCCAGACTTGAACCTGATCGAACATCTCTGGAGAGACCTGAAAATAGCTGTGCAGCAACACTCCTCATCCACCTGACAGAGCTTGAGAAGATCTGCAGAAAAGAATGGGAGAAACTCCTTACAAACCCAGAAGTGTCGAGGCTGTAATCGCTGCAAAGGTGAATCAACAAAGTACTGAGTAAAGGGATACTTCTGTAAATGTTATATTTAATTTTTTAAACCTGTTTTGTTTTGTCAATATGGGGTATTGTGTGTAGATTGATGGGGAGAAAGTATTAGAAAATCAATTTTAGAATAAGGCTGTAACGTAACAAAAATGTGGAAAAAGTCAAGGGGTCTGAATACTTTCCGCACTGTAACACTAATATGTGAGAACAATATTTTTGTGAACAAATGTTTCATTTTGGCATTATAAAAAGTTTGGTAACTACATGGAAAATCGTTGTTGAAATCCGTTGTAGCTCATGTTGACTACAAAATCCATAATGCGACTCTTTCATACAGAATTCTGAGGACCCATCCCTGTGAGTGCGTTGTTGACGAAACAACAAAACATGTAGCATGAGTTACAATACTCTACACCGCCATTTATTTTTCACATTGTGATTTACAAAATAATCGAATTAACCGTGTGTTTGGTGTAGGCTTACCTTGGCCTGTCAAGAAGAGGGACATGGGAGCCCAGCTAGGTTAGCTAGCATGTAGCCTCAAATGGAGGAGGCTAACAAATGTTATTTTGCTTTATTCCGGGACAACGTGGACCGCTCGGACTTTCAATGTAGCAACTGCTTGGTTGCAGAGGACTACAGGGACGATGTGGCTACTCTTAGCAAAAGAATAGCGAACTTACACAAGCTACTGGGAAATAAACGCTCGCCTACTTTTTCTCTCTCTTCTACCCCAGTAGCCAGACGCCGCTCTGGCCTGGTGGAATTGTCGCCACTGTGTCGGCTCTCTACAGTCGACTGGCCGGTACTCTGCAGGGATCCCTCCCCGAACGGGTCTCCCCCTTCGCTGGAGAATGGAGTTAGTAGGATGCTCCTGGATGACTTGGTGGATTTTCCTGATCTCGATTCTACCAACCAGCCATGGAGATATGTCACTCGCCGTGGAAGTCGAAAAACTGCAACCTCTGCAAATGGGGGCCTCCTTGGCGAAGGAAAGCTCGGATCAGACAGACTAGAAACAACTTTGGCACCCTGGATCCCGCGCCTTCTTCTCTGAGAGTTTTCGTTCGAGATTGGATCCGGAGGTACCTGTGCCTTTGTCCTCCGTCTCCCTCTCAGGTGGCTTCTACCTTGGCTTCAGATCCTTAGAGCTCCCCTCTCATCAGACCGTGAGGCTTTCTAAGAACACACACACACACATCAGATTGCAAGGGCAAGTACAATGAGCAGTTGGGAAAATGAAGTCTGCTGCGTGGTTTCCAAATACACACACACAAACATAATACATTTTTTGTATTGAGTTTATTATGGATCCCATTAGCTGCTGCCAAGCAGCTGCTCTTCCTCGGGTCCAGCAAAATTAAGGCAGTTATACAATTTTAAAAACATCACAACACATTAAGTGTGTGCCTTAAGGCCACTACTCTACTGCCACATATCTACAACACAAAATCCATGTGTACGTGTGTGTACTGTGCGTATGTTATCGTGTGTATGCACGTGTCTGTGCCTGTGTTTGTGTCTCTTCACAGTCCCCGCTGTTCCATAAGGTGTATTTTTAATCTGTTTTCTTCAATCTAATTTTACTGCTTGCATGAGTTACTTGATGTGGAATCAGGGTTGGGAGTAACGGATTAAATGTAATCTGTTACACGTAAGGGATTACAAAAAACAGTAACTGTAATCCGTTACGTTACCAGCAAGAATATTGAAATCCGATTACTGATACTTTTGAAAAACTAGATGATTACTTTGAGGATTACTTTTAAAAACTTTTACACTTCTCTGTTTCCTCAATGACATTCAAATCAGCATTGAAAAAAGGCGGAAATTTAAGTTTGTTCCACCTGAGCGAGTCTGACCACAAGTCAGAGACCACTATGATGACACACCAAATGGTTTTGATAGATCGCGGGAAGAGCAGGAATAGGCTTTTGTAGGCTACAGTCCAAGCTATGTCTTCCAATGGTACGACTGTAAGGATGACGGCAGTTGTGTAGTCTACGGCGACACGGGTATCACTAATTATTAATATCTACATAGTGCATTGATGTGAATCACACTGCTACTCTCTCATGTAGCTATTTGCGCTTTCTGGATTGTGGTTGTTGTGGATGGCTGTTCACAAAAGTATTTAATCCCAATAATGGTTGAATTCAAGAAGTTTAAGGTGCATATCAATCATTGTTTTTAAAAACAGTGGACAGCCAGTAAAAAAATGTGTTCTCGCATACTTTTGATAAACTTTAAGGACAATCTGTAGTTTATATATATATATATAAACTTATAAATGCCTCATGAACTGTCACACTCCATGAAAACCCAAAATATAAGCTTGTTTTTCTCCAATGTTTGTAAACATTGTAAATGTAAACAAACATTGTATAGCCTCATAACATGGTTAAAACAATAATTTTGATATCATGGATGGTCAGTCCTTGCATCCAGAGCTCTGTTTTATTGACAGGTCTCTCTTGGAAAAGATGTTATCTCAATGAGAAAAACCTGTATAAATAAAGGTAAATAAAAAATGATCTGAGTGGTTAAATTTTTCCAGGCCCATCCCTCAGTTTTTTACCAAAACAGAGGCGGGGCGAGGATTTAGTTATTGTTTCATCTGTGGATTTGCCCTTTAAACAGCTTCATATTAGCAAGATCTCAAAGTGTCACCAACGAAAAGGTAAACAATAGGCCTATAAGAATGCAGCATATGGCATTCATTTTCACATGTTTTTCAGTAGTGCTCAAAGCATGCCATTACATGAGCGCAGTGTACATTTTTCAAATCAGTGAGCACAATCAGTCCTCCATGACAACAGAGTAGGGCTGGCTAATAAGTACTTAGTTGTAGGGTTATGCTCAGGTAAAACAATTCGCAAATCTATATTTCCAAGTCCTATTCTTGAAGATCAAGGGGTATAACATTTATTGGGTTGACTGCAATTCTGATAGACTTTGGTTTTTAATGCAAATATATAATTGACTCGTATTATTATATGTAGTAGAAGGCGATGGGTTAGAAGAAGCCTACATAACCAACCCATAAAGTAAAATTTAAAATCCAATAATGGCCAGCTATGTAAACTTTAAAAGTGATTTATCCTGCAAAAGATGTCGTTCAATTGGTAACATTCATTTTGTCTTCTTCTTATGCCTCTTAAGGGGAAAGTAATCTAAAAGTAACGGAATGTAATCAGATTACAGGGTCAGGCAGCCAGGGAAGACTGGTCTTCCCTGGCTGCATGACCCTACTGAGACCCCTGTCACCATCTGATCCTCCTAAGATGAGGCCATGACAAAGAGTTACCTTGGTGTACATTCATACATTATGTTATCCAAGAATAGAATCAATGGTTCAATAATTGAAATGACCATTATTCCCAGATCCCAGACTGTACCTTTAAGCTTAAGCTGCTGGCCTGAAGCTACTGTAGGTCTACCCATAAATTCAAGAACTTGTATAATTTACTGATATCGTTAATATACAGTTGAAGTCGGAAGTTTACATACACTTAGCTTGGAGTCATTCAAACTCATTTTTCAACCACTCCACAAATTTCTTGTTAGCAAACTATAGTTTGGCAAGTTGGTTAGGACATCTACTTTGTGCATGACACAAGTCATTTTTCCAACAATTGTTTACAGACAGATTATTTCACTTACATTCCCTGTATCACAATTCCAGTGGGTCAGATGTTTACATACACTAAGTTGACTGTGCCTTTAAACAACTTGGAAAATTCCAGAAAATTATGTCATGGCTTTAGAAGTTTCTGATAGGCTAATTGACATCATTTGAGTCAATTGGAGGTGTACCAGTGGATGTATTTCAAGGCCTACCTTCAAACTCAGTGCCTCTTTGCTTGACATCATGGGAAATCCAAAGAAAATCAGCCAAGACCTCCACAAGTCTGGTTCTTTTCCAAACGCCTGAAGGTACCACGGTCATCTGTACAAACAATAGTACGCAAGTATAAAAAAGCCAGACTACTGTTTGCAACTGCACATGGGAACAAAGATCGCACTTTTTGGAGAAATGTCCTCTGGTCTGATGAAACAAAAATAGAACTGTTTCGCCATAATGGCCATCGTTATGTTTGGAGGATAAAGGGGAGGCTTGCAATCTGAAGAACACCATCCCAACCATGAAGCACGGGGGTGGCTGCATCATGTTGTGGGGGTGATTTGCTGCCAGGAGGGACTGGTGCACTTCACAAAATAGATGGCATCAGGAGGCAGAAAAATGATGTGGATATATTGAAGCAACATCTCAAGATCAGTCAGGAAGTTAAAGCTTGGTCGCAAATGGGTCTTCCAAATGAACAATGACCCCAAGCATACTCCAAAGTTGTGGCAAATGGCTTAAGGACAACAAAGTCAAGGTACTGGAGTGGCCATCACAAAGTCCTGACCTCAATCCTATAGAACATTTGTGGACAGAACTGAAAAAGTGGTGTGCGAGCAAGGAGGCCTAAAAGCCTGACTCACTTACACCAGCTCTGTTAGGAGGAATTGGCCAAAATTCACCCAACTTATTGTGAGAGCTTGTGGAAGGCTATTAGAAACGTTTGACCCAAGTTAAACAATTTAAAGGCAGTACTACCAAATAATCAATCAAATTTCAATCAAATGTATTTATAAAGCCCTTCTTACATCAGCTGATGTCACAAAGTGCTGTACAGAAACCCAGCCTAAAACCCCAAACAGCAGCAATACAGGTGTAGAAGCATGGTATCTAGGAAAAACTCTCTAGAAAGGAAACAGGCTATAAGGGGTGGCCAGTACTCTTCTGGCTGGGCCGGGTGGAGATTTTACAGAACATGGCCAAGATGTTCAAATGTTCATAGACGACCAACAGGGTCAATAATAATAATCACAGTGGTTCTCAAGGTTGCAACAGGTCTTGGCTTTTCATAGCCGATCATTCAGAGTATTCTCTACCGCTCCTGCTGTCTCTAGAGAGTTGAAAACAGCAGGTCTGGGACAGGTAAGACATCCGGTTGAACAGGTCAGGGTCCATAGCCGCAGGCAGAACAGTTGAAAATGGAGCAGCAGCACGACCAGGTGGACTGGAGACAGCAAGGAGTCATCAAACCAGGTAGTCCTGAGGGCATAGTCCTAGGTGTTCAGGTCCTCCGAGAGAGAGAAAGAACGAAAGAAAGAAAGATAAGAATAGTAGAGAGCGGCATACTTAAATTCAAACAGGACACCAGATAAGACAGGAGAAATACTCCAGTATATACAGACTGACCATAGCCCCGACCCGACCAAAACTACTGCAGCATAAATACTTGAGGCTGAGACAGGAGGGGTCAAGAGACACTACCCCCCGTCCGACAATACCCCAGACAGGGCCAAACAGGCAGGATATAACTAATTGAGTGTATGTAAACTTCTGACACACTGGGAATAGTGATGAAAGAAATAAAAGAGCGGATATAAATCATTCTCTCTACTATTATTCTGACATTTCACATTCTTAAAATAAAATGGTAATCCTAACTGATTTAAGACAGGGAGTTTTACCAGGATTAAATGTCAAGAATTGTGAAAACTGAGTTTAAATGTATGTGGCTAAAGTGTATGTAAACTTCCGACTTCAACTGTACTGCAAAATTCACCTGAGCTCCATAGACTGGACTTCCCTGGCCGTCTGACCTTGCGGGACATGATGAGTAGTGTTGTGTACTTACTGTGCCCTGTGGTCTCGACAGAGATCATTGCGGCGTGGTCAGCATTTGTCATGCTGCGGCCGGTCAGACAGACGACTTTGGGATGAAATACTATTTTTCCACAGAATTTTTGGAAACGGTCCCTTTTCTGCTTTGTATGCGTTAGCCTACCTATTGTTTTAAATCACATTTTTTCCGCATTATTCACACACTCAGAATTTGCTAGGCTACCTCTCCTAGTTGGGCGTGAGAGTTCAAGTGCGCCTAGTATGTGTGGGTCTCATTGAAATAGAGTAGGCTGCATAAATGGGCAGAGAATCACATGGCAGTTAACTTAAATATGAAATTAAATTAAATAGAATTAGACTGTAGTTTAGTACAGTGTCTGTAAATAATAGGCTATTGATAATGGAAAGAGGTGGAGGGCGCTCAACCAAGTGCAATCAAAAAATATAATCATAATTGAAAAGGAAAAGGCACAACTGCACATAGGTTAATCTACTATGGTGAGCGGCGTTGCGCCTTTTCATTTTCAATAAGTATTGATTACCCATTTATTTGTCTCTGTCTGCAAATCATCCTCCTAAAAGGTAGGCCTACTACTACTTAGGGAAACTGACAGATCAATAAAATTACAAAAAGTCACATTGCACTGAAAAAAAACATTTGAATGTCAATCTTTAATCATTTGGCTGATGGTTTGCATCATTTTATTCAGGTCTAGTGTGATTGAATCAAAAACAAGCTAACGTTAGCCAACTTTTGGCCAGCTCTCTCTCTCTCTAATGGTAATCAACTGGCGAAAGCTAGCTAAGTTCATTTACTTCTATTGAAGAGGGACAAAACAAACAGTACAAAACATTCCATACAAACAACTGCTGTTAGATAGTGATGTGAGGTGGCTATTATTACTATCTGCTAGAGGCTAGACCTGACCTGGCTGTGGTAGCTACTAGCTAGCGTAGCTAATTAACTCCGTCGAGAGGGGATGAAACATTAGCTAATGTTAGTTACAATACCAGCTCAACTCTTGCGAATAAAACACTAGTTTCGTTTTTCTTTCTGTTAAGTTAAACAGCAGTTCTGAACTTTCCCTTGCTTGGTCCAGCCAGCCTTCCAGACGTTGCCTTTACACAGCCTGTCAGCCCGGGCGTGGTCCTAAATCCAGGTAGCTGGACACCCCAACAGCCTACCCGACCGCTCGGAGGCGTCTGCATGGTCCTAAAGCACTCCTTTGCCGTTTTTTTGTATCATATTGCAATGATAAAACTGGGGGGGGACAAAAATGCAATTTCAGAATGTGGGGTGGACAGGACGCCCCCGTCCCCAGTGAACGTTGCACCCCTGGATTAAGGTTTGTAAAATAGTGATACAGTCTGCAGCCTTTAGTAAAATGGCTGACACAGCCCCCACTGGCCAAATCTGTGGGGGGTTCCATATCTAAATCTTTTCAGGGTACCTAAATAGACATCTGTGCCAAATGTGGTGTGTTCATCTGAAAACACAACCTTTAAACTGTAAATTGTATTTACTGCCTGTGGCAATTTGTTGGGACTGCCATGCCCCCCAGGGGCCAAATCTGGGGTTGCCTCCATATCTACATCTTCTCAGGGTCCATAAACCTACCTCTGTTCCAAATTATACCTCTCTTCTGAACTGTAAATAATGATGAAGAATGGCTGCCACGCCCCCTAGAGTCTAAATCTGGGGTGGCTCTATATCTCAATCTTTCAGGTAGGCAGGTAGCATAGTGGTTAAGAGCGTTGTGCCAGTAACCAAAAGGTTGCTGGTTTGAATCCCAGAGTAGACTTGGTGGAAAGTCTGTCTGTGCCCTTGAGCAAGGCACTTAACCATAATTGCTATGGATAAGAGTGTCGCTGAAATGTATAGATTGTACATACATCTCTCTCTGTGTCAAATTTGGTGCTTTACATCACAAAATGCACGATTTTTCCAGATTTTTCATTTTACAAGTTTGATGAGAGATTCAGGGGCCATGCACATACCTTTTGGGTGGCATGTCTCAACAACAAAAAAATGGCACCCCGAAAACAGAATTTCCTGCATGGGGTAAGGACTCATTGAGAAATTATTACAAAAAAAAGGGGGGAAGCGCACAATCTTACAAATCTGTTGAGCAAAGTATTTTTGAAATGAATACATTTGCACTTATTAACAATAACAAACACAAATCCAACCAAGCTGTTCTAAGCTGGCCTGCTTACACTTATCACCAAGTTGCCAGAACGTGCTGAAGCAAACTTTTCCGTACCAAGCATACAGTGAGGGGAAAAAGTCTTTGATCCCCTGCTGATTTTGTACGTTTGCCCACTGACAAAGAAATGATCAGTCTAATAATTTTAATGGTAGGTTTATTTGAACATGTAAAGAGACAGAATAACAACAACAAAAATCCAGAAAAACGCATGTCAAAATGTTATACAATTACTTGCATTTTAATGAGGGCAAATAAGTATTTGACCCCTCTGCAAAACATGACTTAGTACTTGGTGGCTAAACCCTTGTTGGCAATCACAGAGGTCAGACGTTTCTTGTAGTTGGCCACCAGGTGTGCACACATCTCAGGAGGGGATTTTGTCCCCACTCCTCTTTGCATGATCTTCTCCAAGTCATTAGGTTTCGAGGCTGACGTTTGGCAACTCGAACCTTCAGCTCCCTCCACAGATTTTCTATGGGATTAAGGTCTGGAGACTGCTTCTTCTTGAGCCACTCCTTTGTTGCCTTGGCCGTGTGTTTTGGGTCATTGTCATGCTGGAATACCCATCCACGACCCATTTTCAATGTCCTGGCTGAGGGAAGGAGGGTCTCACCCAAGATTGGACGGTACATGGCCCCGTCCATCGTCCCTTTGATGCGGTGAAGTTGTCCTGTCCCCTTAGCAGAAAAACACACCCCAAAGCATAATGTTTCCACCTCCATGTTTGACGGTGGGGATGGTGTTCTGGGGTCATAGGCAGCATTCCTCCTCCTCCAAACACGAAATATGACTCCAAACACGGCGAGTTGAATTGATGCCAAAGAGCTCCATTTTGGTCTTATCTGACCACAACAATTTCACCCAGATGTCCTCTGAATCATTCCGATGTTCATTGGCAAACTTCCGACAGGCATGTATATGTGCTTTCTTGAGCAGGGGGACCTTGCGGGCGCTGCAGGATTTCAGTCCTTCACGGCGTAGTGTTACCAGTTGTTTTCTTGACGACTATGGTCCCAGCTGCCTTGAAATCATTGACAAGATCCTCCCGTGTAGTTCTGGGCTGATTCCTTACCGTTCTCATGATCATTGCAACTCTACGAGGTGAGATCTTGCAATGAGCCCCAGGCCGAGGGAGATTGACAGTTCTTTGTGTTTCTTCCATTTGCGAATAATCGCACCAACTGTGTCACCTTCTCACCAAGTTGCTTGGCGATGGTCTTGTAGCCCATTCCAGCCTTGTGTAGGTCTACAATCTTGTCCCTGACATCCTTGGAGAGCTCTTTGGTCTTGGCCATGGTGGAGAGTTTGGAATCTGATTGATTGATTGCTTCTGTGGACAGGTGTCTTTTATACAGGTAACAAACTGAGATTAGGAGCACTCCCTTGAAGAGTGTGCTCCTAATCTCAGCTCGTTACCTGTATAAAAGACACCTCCGAGCCAGAAATCTTTCTGATTTGAGAGGCGGCCAAATACTTATTTCACTCATTAAAATGCAAATCAATTTATAACATTTTTGACATGCGTTTTTCTGGATATTTTTGTTGTTATTCTGTCTCTCACTGTTCAAATAAACCTACCATTAAAATTATAGACTGATCATTTCTTTGTCAGTGGGCAAACGTACAAAATCAGCAGGGGATCAAATACTTTTTTCCCTCACTGTAGTTACGTTTGTGTTGGCATGATAGTATAAAGATGGTAAATATATCTACAGCTAGGACCAAATTTAATCTGTCACTGAGAGCATACTGTAATACATTTGTAAAGGGTGAATTTCATGCTCCATTACATATGCAAGTACAATTCCCACTGGTATAACATATTTGATAAGGAACAGGAATAACAAATGTATTTAATGCATTTCGATACGAGTGAGTAGGCTGGGTTTGAGAATAAACCAAAGATTTGCAATACTACAACCTTGACAGTTCTGTATGTTATATGCTATTAAATTATTTATTTTGTTTGTATATGACTGTCAACTTTCATCAAATTGTCAAATACCCCCAATGCACCAGCACTCTCGACTCTAAATCATTGAATAGGATTGGTATTCCCCTTAGTTTCTCCCAACTGCACCCTATTTTCTTTACAACTATAGCTGGATCTCTTGTCATGTGGTTTCTCTACTGAATGCGTATCGACTACTTTGGTGTACATTAGTACTTTTAATTATAGATTTTATCTCTTCTTTGAAAACTAACAGCCAAGTTATCATTACTTTATTTGACTCTGACAGCTGTGTCCCAGTTGACTTAGCATGTCTTCCTCTCCTCCTGACTCACTTCCAGACAGAGATAAAAAACAAGGGGGGGGGGTGACAAACTCAACACAGCATTAGATTTGCTTCCGGCAGCCAGGTTTGACACATGCTTTCCAGTCCCCTGCCTCCTGTATTAATACACCCAATCGTGTTGGGAAGGTGTGTGCGCCTTGTCCAGGATCAGCCAAGTGCTGATAATACAGTGGCAGATTGATTTGGAGAAATGTCAGAGGCTGTCTCACATGCACACACAACTGAGCCAGGGCTGGGTGCTGGAACGCCAACCCTCTAAAAATGCAGATAGGATGCATCACTCACCACGGGGCTCCATATAGTTTTTGGGCATGTGTTCAATGTTTGAAACCTCAACCCCAGGCATTTCCAGTTGGTATTCATACTGTCGGCCTGAAGCAGCAGGCTGGAGTGGATGAGAGATTTTTGAGATTCTCCCTTGTATGATTAATTAGAAACAAGAGCAGAGGCACAATTCAATCAAACATGCAGTGCAGTATTTATGAAGTAAACACCTTTTTCTATGTGGAAAAACACAATTGAAGAAAAGTTTAAGGACTCCAGTCACAGACAGGCAGATAGCTTACTTATTTCAGAATCACATTTTTGTAAACAAGAACACAGCACGAAGAGTGCAATATTAGGGTTGATGGAATCAGGCCCGAAGGTCCTAAATTAGAGGCGAACCGGTGCCCAATGCATTCCTAGACTACGATCACTGCTAAGACAATACAATTGTCGACAAACAAATGACAATCTAGAAATATCTGGCAACCTATGTGCATGATGCAAATAGACCAACTATCCACATGAGACTCATACATAAACATGATTGGCAGGGGAAGACATCCTTTCTTAGTTTAGTGTATTATCTCTGGCACGCATTATTGTACTCAAGCAGAACATCATAGCACCTCCAGAATGGTGCATTCTCTGCTGCCTCCTAATCCAGTAAGGTAACCTTTATGTTGTGAATACATTAACTCCAGCGAGCACAGGGGGACACAGCAGTTGACGATGAGATGCTTAAATGTATATTTAATGCTCACGAAATGGATATAAATAGTAAATTCGCCTCACGGAAGGGTTACAATGAAGTATGACTTGGAATGAGAGAATGTTTGGGGTTTAAAGCCAGTAAATTTGTCATAAGACGACTCTGCTTGTAAATATGTTATTGGCACTCACAAAATTGCTATAATGGTGTCTCAAAATGTAGCTTGTGAACACTGCTTATGGGTTTTCCAAACAAGTCTCATGAAAACAAATACCTCTGACATGAGGCTGGTTTCCCGAACTCCGATTAAGCCAAGTCCTCGACCAAATACAGTAGCACTTGATGGAGGTAATTTTTGGGGAAACTTGGCCCAGTAATGTTTTAGCATCCACAGTCCAATAGTGTGCTCCAAGAGGTCCTATGCTAACATCAGTCTCTAACCCGAAATATTGTATTTCAAAATAATTCTACCATCTGAATATTTAGTTACTGCTCAATTCCAGATTTTACTTGCAGGGCTCTGTGCAATACCTCAGGGATCTGGTATAAGAAGACCTCACTAATTACAGATTTTAGCTATATCTTACTTAATCCTTATTACTATTCCAACATGGTGCTGGACTCTTAAAACTGTACCTTTTGATGGTATTACACAACCTGATTACAACATCCATTAACATCACATGCTACCCTTTGGTGTAATGACAGCAGCTTGGGGCACAAATTAATATTCAAACGCTCCCTAAAACACTTCAGCGAGCAGGGCCGTTCTAATTGACCTGGCCCGGGTATCCTGGAAGGATATTGACCTCATTCCGTCAGCAGAGGATGCCTGGTTATTCTATAAAAGTGCTTTCCTCACCATCTTAAATAAGCATGCCCCACTCAAAAATGTTGAACCAGGAACAGATATAGCCCTTGGTTCACTCCAGACCTGACTGCCCTTGACCAGCAGAACATCCGGTGGCGTACTGCACTAGCATCGAATAGCCCCCGCGATATGCAACTTTTCAGGGAAGATAGGAACCAATATACACAGGCAGTTAGGAAAGCAAAGGCTAGCTTTTTCAAACAGAAATGTACATCCTGTAGCACAAACTCCAAAAGGTTCTGGCACTGTAAAGTCCATGGAGAATAAGAGCACCTCCTCCCAGCTCCCCACTGCACTGCGATAATTGAGAATTTCAATAAGATTTTTCTATGGCTGGCCATGCTTTCCACCTGGCTACCCCTACCCCGGTCAACAGCCCTGCGCCCCCCACAGCAACTTGCCCAAGCCTCCCCCATTTCTCCTTCACCCAAATCCAGATTGCTGATGCTCTGAAACAGCTGCAAAACATGGACCCCTACAAATTAGCCGGGCTAGACAATCTGGACCCTCTCTGTCAAGCCCTGGCCATAGAGAGGGTTTTGTTCTCTATTTTGGTTAGGCCAGGGTGTGACTAGGGTGGGCATTCTATGTCCTTTTTCTATGTTTTGTGTTTCTTTGTTTTGGCCGGGTATGGCTCAATCAGGGAGAGCTGTATATCTTTGTCTCTGATTGGGAGCCATATTTAGTCTTAAATGATATCATAACCACCATCGATAAGAGACAATACTGTGCATCTGTATTCATCGACCTGGCCAAGGCTTTCGATTCTATCAATCACCACATTCTTATCGGCAGAATCAACAGCTTTGGTTTCTCAAATGACTGCCTCGCCTGGTTCACCAACTACTTCTCAGACAGAGTTCAGTGTGTCAAATCAGAGGGCCTGTTGTCCGGAGGGCCTGTTGTCCTGGCAGTCTCTATGGGGGTGCCACAGGGTTCAGACCTCGGGCCGACTCTTTTCTCTGTATACATCAATGATGTCGCTCTTGCTGCTGGTGATTCTCTGATCCACCTCTAAGCAGATGACACCATTCTGTATACTTCTGGCCCTTCTTTGGACACTGTGTAAACTAACCTCCAGACGAGCTTCAATGCCATACATCTCTCATTCCGTGGACTTCAACTGCTCTTAAATGCAAGTAAAACTAAATGCATGCTCTTCAACCGATTGCTGCCCACACCTGCCCCCGTCCAGCAACACTACTCTGGACGGTTCTGACTTAGAATATGTGGACAACTACAAATACCTATGGTGAGGGAAAAAAGTATTTGATCCCCTGCTGATTTTGTATGTTTGCCCACTGACAAAGAAATAATCAGTCTATAATTTTAATGGTAGGATTATTTGAACAGTGAGAAACAGAATAACACAACAAAAATCCAGAAAAACGCATGTCAAAATGTTATAAATTGATTTGCATTTTAATGAGGGAAATAAGTATTTGACCCCCTCTCAATCAGAAAGATTTCTGGCTTGGAGGTGTCTTTTATACAGGTAACGAGCTGAGATTAGGAGCACACTCTTAAAGGGAGTGTTCCTAATCTCAGCTTGTTACCTGTATAAAAGACACCTGTCCACAGAAGCAATCAATCAATCAGATTCCAAACTCTCCACCATGGTCAAGACCAAAGAGCTCTCCAAGGATGTCAGGGACAAGATTGTAGACCTACACAAGGCTGGAATGGGCTACAAGACCATCGCCAAGCAGCTTGGTGAGAAGGTGACAACAGTTGGTGCGATTATTCGCAAATGGAAGAAACACAAAAGAACTGTCAATCTCCCTCGGCCTGGGGCTCATTGCAAGATCTCACCTCGTGGAGTTGCAATGATCATGAGAATGGTGAGGAATCAGCCCAGAACTACACGGGAGGATCTTGTCAATAATCTCAAGGCAGCTGGGACCATAGTCACCAAGAAAACAATTGGTAACACACTACGCCGTGAAGGACTGAAATCCTGCAGCGCCCGCAAGGTCCCCGCTGCTCAAGAAAGCACATATACATGCCCGTCTGAAGTTTGCCAATGAACATCTGAATGATTCAGAGGACCACTGGGTGAAAGTGTTGTGGTCAGAAGACCAAAATGGAGCTCTTTGGCATCAACTCAACTCGCTGTGTTTGGAGGAGGAGGAATGCTGCCTATGACCCCGAGAACACCATCCCACCATCAAACATGGAGGGGGAAACATTATGCTTTGGGGTGTTTTTCTGCTAAGGGGACAGGACAACTTCAAAGGGACGATGGACGGGGCCATGTACCGTCCAATCTTGGGTGAGAACCTCCTTCCCTCAGGCAGGGCATTGAAAATGGGTCGTGGATGGGTATTCCAGCATGACAAGGCAACAAAGGAGTGGCTCAAAAAGAAGCACATTAAGGTCCTGGAGTGGCCTAGCCAGTCTCCAGACCTTAATCCCATAGAAAAACTGTGGAGGGAGCTGAAGCTTCGAGTTGCCAAACGTCAGCCTCGAAACCTTAATGACTTGGAGAAGATCTGCAAAGA